>NC_071434.1:5000-272280 GCF_017976375.1 Cuculus canorus
GGTCCCGCGGCCGCCATTGATGGCGTCCCTGGCGGACTTCCGGTCCCGCGGCCGCCATTGATGGCGTCCCTGGCGGACTTCCGGTCCCGCGGCCGCCATTGATGGCGTCCGTGGCGGACTTCCGGTCCCGCGGCCGCCATTGATGGCGTCCCTGGCGGACTTCCGGTCCCGCGGCCGCCATTGATGGCGTCCGTGGCGGACTTCCGGTCCCGCGGCCGCCATTGGTGGCGTCCCTGGCGGACTTCCGGTCCCGCCGCCGCCATTGATGGCGTCCCTGGCGGACTTCCGGTCCCGCGGCCGCCATTGATGGCGTCCCTGGCGGACTTCCGGTCCCGCGGCCGCCGTTGATGGCGTCCGTGGCGGACTTCCCGTCCCGCGGCCGCCATTGATGGCGTCCCTGGCGGACTTCCGGTCCCGCCGCCGGCATTGATGGCGTCCCTGGCGGACTTCCGGGCGTCCGGCGAGGACTTCCGGTCCCCCGGTGATGGCGCGTTTGGCAGGGGGTGGTGTGCGGGGCGGGCAGCGCGCGTGGTGCGACGGGTTGTGGACTGCGGGGGGCGGCGTGTGCGTGGCGGGCGCGCGAGCGGCAGGGCGCCTCGCGGGCGCGAGCAGCAGCGGTGTGGCGCGCGAGGGAGGGACGGGTGGTGATGGTGTCCGGGGGGGACTTCCGGTCGCGCGTGTTGCGAGGGGTTGTGGGCTACGGGGTGTGGCGCGCGGCGAGGGGGCGGGAGCGGCGGGCGCGCGGCGAGGGGGCGGCGCGTGGAGGGCGGGCGCGCGGCGAGGGGGCGGGAGCGGCAGGGGGCGCGGCGCGTGGAGGGCGGGCGCGCGGCGAGGGGGCGGGCGCGGCGCGTGGAGGGCGGGCGCGCGGCGAGGGGGCGGGCGCGGCAGGGGGGCGGCGCGTGGAGGGCGGGCGCGCGGGAGCGGCAGGGGGCGCAGCGCGTGGAGGGCGGGCGGCGCGTGGAGGGCGGGCGCGCGGCGAGGGGGCGGGAGCGGCAGGGGGGGGCGGCGCGTGGAGGGCGGGAGCGGCGGGGGCGCGGCGCGTGGGCGGGAGGGTGGCAGTGGGGTGGTGTGTGAGCATAGGGTGGGTGTGTGGGGAGGGGAGTGGCTCGGGTCAAGGGGTGGGAGTAATGGGAGGGGCTGAATGGTTTACAGGTGATGGGTGGGGTATAGTGATTAGAATAGTATAATAAAAAGAAGAAAAATAATAAAAATATATACTGGTGCAGCAGTAGAAAATGGCTCGGTCCTTGGGAGTAATTTTATTTATTTAAAATAATTTTAAAAATGAAAAAATTTTTTTTACTCCCAAGGAGTGAGCCATTTTCTACTGCTGCTCTGATTCAAAACAATGAATCAGATAATCATAGACAAACAAACATAATTGCAACAAAAGTAACTGACACAAGACCACAAAGAGGCATTTATTAAAGGTTTCTGTCACTGAAGTGTGGGTGGTTTTTTTCCCTTCTTTATTACTTAGTGTGGTGCTCTATTTTTTTTATTACAAGACTGGAAAACAATACTACAAAGTTAGACACAAAACAACACTTTCCAGCAGAATGCAACAGAGTTTAAGACGCAAGTCAACCCGTTACAGAGGCTAAGACGCAAGGCAACCCGTTACAGAGGCTAAGACGCAAGGCAACCCGTTACAGAGGCTAAGACGCAAGGCAACCCGTTACAGAGGCTAAGACGCAAGGCAACGCGTTACAGAGGCTAAGACGCAAGGCAACGCGTTACAGAGTCCAGACGCAAGGCAACCTGTTACAGAATCTAAGGCGCAAGTCAACCTGTTACAGAGGCTAAGACACAAGGCAACGCAATACAGAATCTAAGGCGCAAGTCAACCTGTTACAGAGGCTAAGACACAAGGCAACGCAATACAGAATCTAAGGCGCAAGTCAACCTGTTACAGAGTTAAGACACAAGGCAACACAATACAGAATCTAAGGCACAAGTCAACCTGTTACAGAGTTAAGACACAAGGCAACACAATACAGAATCTAAGGCGCAAGTCAACCTGTTACAGAGGCTAAGACACAAGGCAACTTGTTACAGAGTCTAAGGCACAAGGCAACGCGTTACAGAGTCTAACACGCAAGGCAATGCGTTACAGAGTCTAAGATGTGAGGCAACCTGTTACAGAGTCTAAGGCATAAGGCAACACATTACAGAGTCCAAGACGCGAGGCAACCCGTTACAGAGTCTAAGACGCGAGGCAACCTGTTACAGAGTCTATGGCATAAGGCAACGCGTTACAGAGTCCAAGACGCAAGGCAACCTGTTACAGAGTTAAGACGCAAGGCAACACAATACAGAGTCTAAGACGCAAGGCAACACAATACAGAGTCTAAGATGTGAGGCAACCTGTTACAGAGTCTAAGACACAAGGCAATGCAATACAGAATCTAAGGCGCAAGTCAACCTGTTACAGAGGCTAAGACACAAGGCAATGCAATACAGAGTCTAAGACGCAAGGCAACCTGTTACAGAGTCTAAGACGCAAGGCAACCTGTTACAAAGTTAAGACACAAGGCAACGCAATACAGAATCTAAGGCGCAAGTCAACCTGTTACAGAGGCTAAGACACAAGGCAATGCAATACAGAATCTAAGACGCAAGGCAACCTGTTACAGAGTTAAGACACAAGGCAACGCAATACAGAGTCTAAGACGCAAGGCAACGCGTTACAGAATCTAAGACGCAAGGCAACGCGTTACAGAATCTAAGACGCAAGGCAACGCGTTACAGAATCTAAGACGCAAGGCAACGCGTTACAGAATCTAAGACGCAAGGCAACGCGTTACAGAGTCTAAGATGTGAGGCAACCTGTTACAGAGTCTAAGGCATAAGGCAACACATTACAGAGTCCAAGACACGAGGCAACCTGTTACAGAGTCTATGGCATAAGGCAACGCGTTACAGAGTCCAAGACGCAAGGCAACCTGTTACAGAGTTAAGACGCAAGGCAACCTGTTACAGAGTCTAAGGCGCAAGGCAACACAATACAGAATCTAAGGCACAAGGCAACCTGTTACAGAGTCTAAGACGCAAGGCAAGACGTTACAGAGTCCAAGGCGCAAGGCAACGCGTTACAGAGTCCAAGGCGCAAGGCAACGCGTTACAGAGTCTAAGATGTGAGACAACCTGTTACAGAGTCTAAGGCACAAGGCAACACAATACAGAATCTAAGGCGCAAGGCAACCTGTTACAGAGTCTAAGACGCAAGGCAAGACGTTACAGAGTCCAAGGCGCAAGGCAACGCGTTACAGAGTCCAAGGCGCAAGGCAACGCGTTACAGAGTCTAAGATGTGAGACAACCTGTTACAGAGTCTATGGCATAAGGCAACGCGTTACAGAGTCCAAGACGCAAGGCAACCTGTTACAGAGTTAAGACGCAAGGCAACCGCTAACAGAGTCTAAAGGCACAAGGCAACCTGTTACAGAGTCTAAGGCACAAGGCAACACAATACAGAGTCCAAGATGCAAGGCAACCTGTTACAGAGTCTAAGACGCAAGGCAAGACGTTACAGAGTCTAAGGCGCAAGGCAACACGTTACAGAGTCCAAGGCGCAAGGCAACAATTTACAGAGTCTAAAGGCACAAGGCAACCTGTTACAGAGTCCAAGACGCAAGGCAACCTGTTACAGAGTCTAAGGCGCAAGGCAACAATTTACAGAGTCTAAAGGCACAAGGCAACGCGTTACAGAGTCCAAGGCGCAAGGCAACGCGTTACAGAGTCCAAGGCGCAAGGCAACGCGTTACAGAGTCCAAGGCGCAAGGCAACGCGTTACAGAGTCCAAGGCGCAAGGCAACGCGTTACAGAGTCTAAAGGCACAAGGCAACCTGTTACAGAGTCCAAGACGCAAGGCAACCTGTTACAGAGTCCAAGACGCAAGGCAACGCGTTACAGAGTCCAAGGCGCAAGGCAACCTCTAACAGAGTCTAAAGGCACAAGGCAACCTCTTACAGAGTTAAGACGCAAGGCAACGCGTTACAGAGTCCAAGACGCAAGGCAACCCGTTACAGAGTCCAAGACGCAAGGCAACCCGTTACAGAGTCCAAGACGCAAGGCAACCCGTTACAGAGTCCAAGACGCAAGGCAACCCGTTACAGAGTCCAAGACGCAACAGTAGTCATATCCAGCGCAACATTACAGAGTTAGAGGTGACACAACATTAATTAGAGACAACACTACATCACAGAGATAGATTCAATGCAACGTTAGTGTTGGATGCCACACAGAGCTAGATGCAATGCAACAGTACAGTCCGACCTACACAGTGCAATATTACAGCATTAGATGCCATGTTAGACACAACACAATGTTACAGAGTTAGACACAATGCAACCTTAGAGTTGGATGCCACACAACAGAGTTAGATGCAACCTTAGAGTGAGATGAAACGGTACAGCCGGACCCGACGCGACGCTCCATTACAGACTTCGATACAATGCAACATCAGTGGGATGCCACACGGACACAACGCAGCCTTACAGAGTTAAACACAACAGTACAGTCAGACCCAACACGACATTAGAGTTACATGTGATGCAACATTACAGTCCAATGCAAGACAACATTAGAGTTGGGCGCAAACACGACATTAGAGTTACATGTGATGCAACATTACAGTCCAATGCGAGACAACATTAGAGTTGGGCGCAAAAGTTATAATTAGATGCAACAATAGTTAGATGTGATCCAATATTACGTAGTTAGACACGACACATTGCGACATTACCAAGTCAGACACAACATTAGTTAGACACAATACATCAGAGTTAGACCCGACACTAAACGACAGAGTTAGATGCCAAAGACTATACAGAAGAGTCAAACAGCTAGAGACGACAAAACGCTACACGCTAGTTTGCAGAGTGAGATACAACGCAAGAGAGTAAGACACAACTAAACACTATGCAAGACGGTACCATTATTCAATACGACATAACACAATAGAGGTAGACTCAACACCGACTGATTACAATAGCTAAATTCAAAATTGTACGCTCAATCCAAATCCTACTCAAAACTGTGGAATACTATACAAGTTACACTCAATAGAGCTACTGTCCATACAAGTTATACTCAAAACACTACTGTACAACTGTTACACTGAAAACTATACATGAAATTTCAACTTCAACATTACTAGCTTTTTTACCAGGTAGGTACCTGGGAACCTCACAGGAAAGTACAGTGACTTAAAGTTGCACCAGCACTCAACTATACCTCTGAACAATGTTTACTTTTAGCAAGTCCTCCGGCCGTCCCGAGGCGCGGCTCCACGGCGACTCCTCCGGCCGTCCCGAGGCGCGGCTCCACGGCGACTCCTCCGGCCGTCCCGAGGCGCGGCTCCACGGCGACTCCTCCGGCCGTCCCGAGGCGCGGCTCCACGGCGACTCCTCCGGCCGTCCCGAGGCACAACTGCAAAGGAGTGAAAAAACCCCAAACCCCCTAGACGTACCTACTTTTCCTGTCCCAGCATTCTCAACACAGTAACTACAGCTTATTCCACATCTCTCACCCCAGCAGTACACATGATCAAGCTTCCATCATTGAGGCAACATCTTAGCCAGAACTAGTCTCTCAAGCCAGAAAGAGAGAAAGCTATACAGACCTCACTGGGCCCTCAAAAGTCAGATCTGCTTTTTAAAAAAATATTATTTCATATAATTATACTATCAACTACAACCCCCTCTCAAAGACATCAAATTTATATTTAACTTATTATAATCTAGTTCTCCTCAACAGTAGCCAGCAGGACAGACTCGCCTAACCCTTCAACTGCAACATACCACACAAACTCCATATCACCATGCACAAAACATACCTGCCCACCATAAACTATTACCACATTCCAGGGGAGCACACCTGGGAACAGTGTTCCCAGGTGCTTCAAAAGTTGGCCCTGCCTCAAAAAAAAAAAAACCCAGTCCCAGCTCGGCCTGCGCCCAAACCTTGGCGATGATCATCGCCTCGCAGACCGGCCGGGACCAGGGAAAAAAAACCCAGCTGGGGCAAAAAAAAAATCCCCCAGCTGGGGTTTTTTTATTCTATTTTTTTTTTTTTTAAAAAAAACAACTCAGTACCTGCAAAGCAAAATACTACACAGACAACCTCAGAAGCAACCCCACCCCCTCCCCCCAAATCACACAGGCAATCCCTGCCACACAAACCGCTCCTCCCTCCCAGCCCATGCGTGCCACTACCTGCCAGCCACAACCAGCCATCACCCCGAGGCTGCACGGCTCCCTAGGAACTGTGTTCCCAGGCGCCTCAAAATTTGGCCCTGCCTCAAAAAAACCCAGTCCCAGCTCGGCCTGCACCCAAACCTTGGCGATGATCATCGCCTCGCAGACCGGCCGGGACCAGGGAAAAAAAAACCCAGCTGGGGGAAAAAAAAAAAAATCCCCCAGCTGGGGTTTTTTTATTCTAATTTTTTTTTTTTTTTTTTAAGCTAAGTACCTGCAAAGCAAAACAATACACAGACAACCTCAGAAGCAACACCACCACCCCCCAACCACACAGGGAATCCCTGCCACATAAACTCCTCTTCCCTCCCAGCCCATGCGTGCCACCACCTGCCAGCCACAACAACCATCACCCCTAGGCTGCACGGCTCCCTAGGAACTGTGTTCCCAGGCGCCTCAAAATTTGGCCCTGCCTCAAGAAAACCCAGTCCCAGCTCGGCCTGCGCCCAAACCTTGGCGATGATCATCGCCTCGCAGACCGGCCGGGACCAGGGAAAAAAAACCCAGCTGGGGGAAAAAAAAAAAAATCCCCCAGCTGGGGTTTTTTTATTCTATTTTTTTTTAAAAAACAAAAACAAAAAAACCAACTCAGTACCTGCAAAGCAAAACACTACACAGACAACCTCAGAAGCAACCCCACCACCCCCCAACCACACAGGCAATCCCTACCACATAAACCGCTCCTCCCTCCCAGCCCATGCGTGCCACCCCCTGCCAGCCACAACAAGCCATCACCCCGAGGCTGCACGCCTCCCTAGGAACTGTGTTCCCAGGCGCCTCAAAACTTGGCCTTGCCTCAAAAAAACCCAGTCCCAGCTCGGCCTGCGCCCAAACCTTGGCCATGATCATCGCCTCGCAGACTGGCCGGGACCCAGGGAAAAAAAAATTGTTAATTCCATGTTCTATTTCTTTGTGCTCACTGCCTGCATGGCAAGACATTCTACTTCACATACAACCTCAAAGAGCACAATAATAAACGACTCCCACCTCTACAGCCTCAGACACTGATCCGCCTACACACACGCTCACATTCCCCCCTAGACGCATTCAGACACAAATGCTTGCACAGAGGTGAAGCGCTTCCTTTTAGTCACCAAGGGCCTTCTTGCTTCAAGTCTTTGCTTCCACCTGGGGCTGGCTTGCATGCACGCATCAAGGCCTTGCTTCGAGTCCTTGCTTGCACCTAGGGCTTGCATCAAGTTCTTCCATCGCTAGCTTGCTTGCATAAACACATCAAGGCCTTGCCTGCACAAGTGAAATAATTGCTTCCATCCATGCTGACAGGCATCAAGGACATTCTTGCATGCATGCACTAAGGCCAGGCTTGCATCACGTCCTTGCTTGCACCAACTTCTTCCATCACGTCCTTGCTTGCACCAACTTCTTCCATCACGTCCTTGCTTGCACCAACTTCTTCCATCACGTCCTTGCTTGCATGTGAACACTGACGACTGGTTTGCATACACAATTCATACACCACAGGCCAGGAGCCAAGTCCTCACTGCTTCAGGGGCATGAGCCAAGGACTAGCTGGCAGGCAGGCATCAAGTACACGCACCAAGTCCTCGCTTGACAGGCGTGCACCGAGTCCTCGCACCAAGTCCTCGCTGGCTGGCATCCAGTCTTGGCAGCAACTGCTTGCTTGTATGCACGCACCAAGGGCTAGCTGACATCAAGTACACCCACTAAAGACCGTCTGGCTGCCTTGCTTTCATGCCTGCATTAACTTCTGGCTGGCAAGAGCTGGCATCGAGTGATTACGTGGCCGCACTAAGCCCTTGCATCAAGTCCTTGCTTTAAGAGTATGCACCAAGGGTCGGCTTGCTTGCACCAAGTCCTTGTTTCAAGTGCACGCACCAAGGCCTAGCCTGCACACAAATGCTGGGTTGCGTGCACCGAGGGCTGGCTTGCTTGCGTGCATCTGATGCTTGCATTCTCCTTGCCTAGCAATCACCATTTGGCACACAGGTTGCCCTCCTGCATCTGAAAACCAATACTGAATAAGTCACCTCAATACTCAGCAGTAGCTTAACAATTACAGACATCTTGTTTCCATTTGAGAATAATAACCCTCTTTCACACTACAAGCAGGCAGAAAAAGAAACCAAAAAACCCAACCAAACCCAAATGTTAAGTTCCACACATACCATAAATAACACCCTTGATTATGAACTGCTTTGCTACCGCTCCAATGGCTTATCCCACACAGTCTTGTTCATCCCCCTGCAGCTGCAGAGCCAGGCAGAAACTACTTTCCTCAGCTGTTGCATCTATGGCTACTCGATGGGCAGCATACTGTACGTATACTAGGCTACAAGTACAGAGCATATCGGCACATTAACCACAGAACCTTACCGATATACTTCTGTTGACACTTATTACTTCCTTGCCTCGGGCAGAGCAGCTCCAACCAGACAAATACACGCAACGACACTGCACGTGAAACCAATGACACACCAGAGACAAAAGAAAACTCTAAGGAGAATGACCCCCAGACCAGAGATGCCACAGGGCAAGAATACGTAGGGGCTGCGAGGAAGTCTCAGCGGCAGCCCCAGAAAAGTGGAAGACCGTAGTCCCTTAGTAAGGGATATGGCCAGAAGTGGGAGGACGCAAGTGCAAGAAGTGGTGCTTAAAGACCTTAGAACGTAGAGGATGCACAGAAGAAGTCCCAGAAGAGGGGACAGATGCAAGGAAGTGCAAGCAAGCGCTCGATCAGAGAAGTTGACGTGGCCTGCGATGCCGCTGCAATAGACAGCTGACCAGAAACTTCCAGAAAGCAAGACCCATGCATGCTGTAAGACAGCAATGCGAGACGAGCGGTGCCCAATTGGCATGGGAACAATGAGTACAGGCACTTGAGACCCTACAGATGATGCCCAAGCATTCCTTGAGCACAACGAGGACATCGAGGCCTGTGAAAGACCTAAGGCACAGCACGTGGACTACGTAAACGACAACACCACAGACAGACTAGAACCACTTTGCCTGGCACACGATCGCTTTAGACTGAGAAGGAGACCCCTCTGCCTTTACCTGCCCAAAGGGGACTCTTCCTGCACAGTTCTCTCTTCTATGCTACCTCTCAAACCGCTCCCTGCTATTACAAGTCACCTCCCCTCTTCCCAGCACAACCCCAGCCCTAGTCCCTCCACCTAGCTTTCAGAGGTCCGAGAGCCTGAGCCATGCTTGGCAGAAGCAGCTCAAGTCACATCTGCTGCCCGATACGATCCTGCAGTCGACACGTTTCTCTTTATCTGCAAGAAGACAGAACGGAAAACAGTGCCAGCGGTCAGCATTGTGCTACACAGCACCCCATTTGTGAGAAATCGACAGGCCCGTGCTCCATCCCCCCATTACCCACCTCACCTCAAATGCTCTTCCCGTTCCAAAGGCAGCCCGCGTGGCACCTACAAAATCAAATAGAAACGCTCAGCTGAGTTGCTCTGTAAAATTTAGCCCTGCAATACCTGTTTAGACAGCGACTTCCTCCCCTCTCAGGCCATTCGCCTGCGTGAAGATTCACCCCTCTGAGGCTGCATGTAGCACCTGCGGAAGACAAAACAAGACATGCTCAGATACTACCCTAAAGCATAGGCTGCCCGCAGTCATTATTCCTCATGTCCTGCTCTCTTATCTTGACCGCTTGCCCACTCAGGTGGCGCTATCTTCTCTTGTCCCATCGAGGCTCTCGCACCACCTGTAATAGGCCAAGAGCAAAGGAGGCTTATAACTCCACAGACTATAAGACGTGAACAATAACTGTTTCTTCACATAACTCACCGTTGTTCTTCTTGCCCGAGACAGGTCCCGTGCCGGTATGCCGTTTTGCTCATTGCTCTGCATCTTCAAAGAGAAAAAATAAAACCAAAATACAATTACTAGTCATGTAGACACCAGTTGCATCTAACTGCCAACACTGCAGCCAACCCGCCTTGCTACAGGAATCTAACCCCAACTCCATCGTCACTCCATGGTGCTAGAGCTCGTGCCTCTGCACCTGAAAAAAACACAATATTCAATAAGTCAGCAATAGCCAAACAACTCCAGACACAATGTTTACATTTAGGAATACCATCTCTATTTCACACTACAGCCAGGCAGGAAAAAACAGGATAAAATGAAATATTAAAATATTAAACACATACCAAATTTATTGGCCTTAGACTGTAAACTGTTCTACAAACACTACAGGGGCATATCCGAGACAGCTTTAGTCATCCCCTCTGTGGCTGCATAGCTGAGCAGAAGTGCTTCTCACCCGATACGTCTGTGGCTACTTGCTCTGTAATGGACCATATGGCCTTGGCGTTCCAAGTCCAAGCGTGTATCTATATTAAATATAGATTCTTACTGCTATTCTCCCACCAACTACTGCTTCTATGGCTCGAGCAGAGCAGTTCCGGCCAGACACAGACACACGCAGACAAACTCTGCACAAAAGACCAATGACATGATGCAGAAACAAAAGAAGACTCGGCAAGAATGACTCGCACACGAGTCTGCATTGGCTGGGATGATGTAGGGAGCTGCAAGATAGAATCTACAGCAGCCCTTGAAGAGTGGAATACTGAGGCCGTGTAAAGACATATGGCTGCAACTGGAAGGATGCAAGTGCAAGAAGCCCTGCTTAAAGGCCTAAAAACGGAGGATGCGTGGAAGAAGTCCCAAAACAGGGCTTTAGGAAAATGGATGAATAATTATTGAGGATGCTGACATGTCCTGCAATGACTATGCAATAGACGACTGACCAGAAATTTCCAAAACGCAAGACCGATCCAAGCTTTAAGATGGCGATGCAAGAAAAGCAGTGCCCGATTGGCACCTTACCGAGAACAGACGTTCAAGACCCTAGAGATGATGCCCGAGGCACGTGGCACGTGCCTTAAGCACAAAGATGACATCAAGACCTGTGGAAGACTTTATACGTGGCAGACAGACTACATAGACTAAACAACAACAGATACAGGCTGTAACTACCCTGCCTGGCACACGCTAGCTCTGCGCTGAGGATTGAACCCCTCCCTATACCTGCACAAAAGGTTACTCTTCCAGCACAGCCCTCTACCGTGTGCTAAATCCCTTCTCTGCCATTCTCAACATTCTGCCTTCTTCCCAACGCCAAAACACAACCCCCTCAACTTAACTTTCAGAGGGCCAAAGGCCTGAAGCCATCCCTGGCAGAAAAAGCTCAAAACGAGTCAGCTAACTGGGACGATCCTGCATTGCCAGGTTCCTCTTGATTATCATCTGCAAGAAAACCAAACAGAAAAACAGCGCCCATACTCAGCATTGCACTGCACAGTGCTAACGCTTGTACTACACCCGCTGCTAAATGGCCAAGACATTCTGCTCACCTGTTCCGTCCCAATTCAAACATCCAGTGCTGCAGCCATCATCACCTGGGGCACCTAAGATAGCCAGACACAAGGATTACTGTTGTGCTTCTAAGAAATCGGTCCCGTGCTCCTTCTCCCTACTACACAGCTCACCTCAACTGCTCTTCCCATCGCAAAGGCAGCCCGCACAGCGCCTGCAAAATCAAAGAGAAATGCTCAATGGAGTTGCTGCGTACTACGTTGCTCTTAGACACCAATTTGGACAACCACCTCCTCACCGCTCAAACCATTTCTCAGCATGAAGCTCCACCCCTCTGAGGCTGCGTGTAGCACCTGCAAAAGAAGAGAGGTACTTGGGATACTAACGCAAAGCGGAAGCTGCCCCCAGCGATACCCATCTCCTGCTATGTTACCTTGACCGCTCTCCTGCCCAGCATCCATCATCTCAGGCTGCCACGTTGAGGCTTGCTCTCCACCTGTAATACACAAACAACAAGGGATGCTTTTAAGATCAAACTGAAAATGCAGATCGGCTATTTATATTGCCACTGGCCACATCTTCCCACCTACACCACAGCCGACTCGCCTCCCTATGGCGCTCCACCCACGAGTCCATCAGCGGCATTTGGCACACAGGTCGTCCCTCTGCATCTGAAAAACAATATCGAAGAAGTCACTCTGATGCTCGGTGACGCCTTAACGGTTCCAGACCTCTCGCTTCCATTTAGCGGTACCATCTCTACCGCACGCTACAGCCAGGCACAACAAATCCACAACCAAACCCAAACATTAAGTTCCACTCCCTTTGAATTTAAACTGCTCCGGTACTGCTCCACTGGATTCTCCCACACACTTTTGGTCATCCCCTCTGTTGCTGCAGAGCCGAGCAGAAACTGCTCTCCTCATCACCTGCTGCACCTAGGGCTACTTCTTCTGCAAAGTATGGTATGCCCCCAGACTGCAAGGTGTATGCCTATCAGCATATTAACCACAGAATCTTGCCCTTCTACCTCTGCTCACTCTTATCACCTCCATGCATCGGGCAGAGCAGCTCCAGCCAGATACAAAACACACAAAGAACAACACCACACGCAAGACAGATTTCGTGAACCAGGGACAAAAGAACTCACTGTAGGAAGAATGATTCCTGGACCAGACATACCATCAGGCAAGACGCTGTACGGGGCTACAACGAAGAGTCTATGGGGGCGCTGGAAAAGTGAAGGACCGTGGCTCATTACAAAGAGATACAGCCGCAACTGGGAGGATGAACGAGCGAGAAGCCCCGTTTAAAGACCTAAAGATGCAGAGGATGCATGGAATGAGTCCCAGAACAGGGATCCAAGAAAATGGATGACTAACAAACAGATGCCGATGTAGACTGCAAGGCCGCAGCAAAAGAGTCATCTGATCCCAAACTTCCAAAACACAAGATCAATCCATGCTTTAGGATTGCGATGCAAGAAGAGCAGTGCCCGATCGAGACTGCATTGATGAGAACATGCATTCAGGACCCTAGACACTGTGCCCAAGGCATGTCTGGCATGCCTTGAGTGCAAAGAGGACATCAAGACCTGCGGAAAACTGAAGACGTGGCGCACAGACTACAGAAACTAGATGACAACAGATGTGGGCTGGAACTGCCCTGCCCGTGCTAGTTTTGGGCTGAGAAGTAGGCCCCTCTGCCTTTGCCTGCCCAAATAGGACTCTTCCTGCATGGTCCTCTCCCCTACGTTACTTTTAAAACCCCTCCCTGCCATCCCAAACATTCTCCCCTCTTCCCAGTTCCACCCGAGCCCTGGCCCCTCAACTTTGCTTTCAGAAGGCCAGGGGTCATCCTCAGCAGAAAAAAAAAAAACTCCAACAGCATCAGCTATGTGGGATGATCCTACAGTCACCAGGTTCCTCTTTGCCATCTGCAAGAAAATGAAATGGAAGAGAAACAGTGCCAACAGTCAGTATTGCACTGGTCAATGTCAGTGTATTGCACGACAACTTGCTCTGCCTAACTGCCACGTTGCTCGCTCACTTGCTATGCGCCATTTCTAGCATCAGATGCTGTGGCCATTATTACCTGGAACAACTAAGTCCCAGAGAATTACTGTTGTGCTTGTGAGAAGTCCGTCTCACGCTCCTTCTCCCTACTACTCATCTCAAATGCTCTTCCCATTCCCAAGGTGGCCCGCACAGCGCCTGCAAAACCAAGGGTAAATACTTAACCGAGTTGCCAAATAATACTTTGTTCTTTGAGACATATCTAACTTCCTCCTCACCATCAGCCCCACAATGATGAGAATAAGCCTGACTACCTCACTGGTGCCACAGAATTCCACGTGGTCTGCTTACCTCTCCTCTCCACCGCTCCCATCGTAGGAACACAGTAGTGGTGACACCCAGGACAAAAGATGAGCTACAGGGATCCAGATGTTAGCAGATTACCCAACTTTAGTCACAGGAACAAACAAAAAAAATTGCAAAAATATTCTAATTGAAAACCAGCAAAGATGATTGACATAGAAGACAAAAAACACAGGACACTTGCCATGCAGCCATGGAGACTGGAATTACAGAGACCATCAGTCAATGGTAAAACTCACAATGGTAGGATTCGACTACTCAAAGACCTAAATTGGAAACTCAATGACCGTAAAAACCACAATTAATAACGAGGATGAGGTAACAACTACTGCAAACGATACTAGAGCAAACCTCACTTGTAAGTTAAGGAAAAATCCAAGACTCTGCTAATAAGGGAGGCTTGCATACCCACAAACTAGATGAAGAAGAGTTGCTCTGCTGCTAACTGTCACAAGCCGAGATAACATCCATCCTCTTCCCCGAGAGATGCAAGGGAAAGCAGGGACAGAATCCTGCATTGCAGAAAAGAACAGACTCCATACCTTTAAGTAGCAAGGTCTCTGACATTCAGATGGGTGGAGACAGGATGCATCCAAAGACGTGTGGGGGAACATGGGAAGTAGAAGGCACAAGAGAAGAGAGATCTTGGAGCCCTAGAGATTACGTTTTGAGTGTAGCTGATGCTTTTCAAGATCGAACTTATCTGATGTTCAAACCAGACGACTGCTGCACAAAGGTCCAGATGATCCATACCTTGTGTCTCAACTTCATCGTATCACCCATCGGCTGCAGAGAGACTGGAACAGGGCAAACATGGATGGCCCTCACAGCTGACTGCTAAACTAAACCGAGAATGAAAATCAATGAACCCATCTTGCTTCTCCTAACCGTCCCCAAACCATTAAAGTCCTTCTCCCTCCTGAATGGTCAGAGAAAGAACCCTGCTCCTTCCTAACAGCACCTGCACTGTTTTTTTAGCCCCCTAACCCTTCTATGTCGCTGCTCCTTAAAAGCTATGCTTCTAAACCCTTTGCTGTGTTCTGCTGTCCACTTCTATCTTCTGCCAGCCCACAAATTCAAATTCCCACTCTAGGCTTGCAAACTAAATTCCAGATTATTATAATTTACAAGGTGCCCGTTACAAACTGCAAAAGCTCTACAGCTGATGCATCATCCCACAGGGAATGAAGGACAGCAACAAGTTGTCCCATAACCAGAAATTCTAGACAAAGGCAAAACCCTCAGAATGAAATAAAAAGAAAGCAAACTATTAAAATACCTTGCCCCATCCAACACCCAATAAAAACTTACAGACCTCAAAAGAAAAGCACACACCTCTGTAAATAAAACAAATGTACTTACAGCTGTGTATGCTACTTAGCCTAGACTGGTCCCAAACTCTTACCTTGAACAGCAGCATCTGCTTCTCTAAAAAAGAAACAAAAACCAACAAACAAACAAAAACCTTACCAAAATAGCTTAACCTACCCCAAAGCTGCAATGAATTGAAAGAATAGCAGAGCACTGATCTTAAGGAAGACCAGAAGCTGAATGACTCCCCAGTGGAAAGCCTGTGGCTTATATACCCCTGGGCCTCCATACCCACCACCTGGGAATAGGGTGTGGCAAACCCCTCAAAGGCATAAATAGAGCCTGAAAAGCAGCTGTGTTTTATTAACTTTGCCTTACGTTCACAGCAAGAAAAGCACTGAATGCGAAAAGGGAACTTTACTGGAAATAATGGTATTTGCTTTTTTTATTTGCTCTTTCGCATTTCCCCTGCCCCCTCAGCTTCCCTGTATCTCTCTTCTTTTATTTTTCTCTACTGTTTTCTCTCCCTTTTCAGTTTTCTGGCTCTGTCCTGTGGCCATAGTTCTTTTTTCCTTTTCCATCTTTGTCCCACTCTATAGCCTTCTCTTTTTCCCCACAATTTCACAGGCCTTATCCCTTATTTTTTTTCTGTGCTTGCAAGTGCCTTCTTTTCTCTCTTTCCATCCTTCTCTTTTTCTCCCTATCCCTTTGTATTCCTCACTATTGCTAATCTAGTTTTTCCCTTTCATTCTGTGTCTTGACAGTCCCTTTTCCTGCTCCTCTTTTTATTTCTGATCTTTTTTGCTAATTACTGTGCTTTTTTATAATCCTTTGTCTGCAGGGCTCCTAATTTCTCTCTTTTTCTTTAATCCAGTCCCTTATGGTTCTCAAACACATGCTCCTTCTCCATACTACTACCCCTAACCCTAAACACTAACCCTAACCCCTAACACTAACACCTAATCCTTACCCTAACGGCCGTCACTGACCTACCCTTAACCCTATTGACCCTAACCCTAAACCCCTAACCCTAAA
The DNA here is from genome assembly GCF_017976375.1 of Cuculus canorus. Classification (NCBI taxonomy): domain Eukaryota; kingdom Metazoa; phylum Chordata; class Aves; order Cuculiformes; family Cuculidae; genus Cuculus; species Cuculus canorus. Next base: position 21,302 of record NC_071434.1, read on the forward strand.
CTCTAAGCCTAAACATAACCCCTAAACCCTAACACTAACCCCAACCCTACCCCCAACCCCAAACCCTAACCTCGACAGTAACCCTAACCCCTAACGCTAATCCTAACCTTAATGGCTGCTGCTAACTCTAACCGTAACCCTAAACCCTAACCCTAACTCCTAACCACTAACCCTAACCCCTTACCCTAACCCTACCCTAACCCCTACCCTAACCCTAAACCCCAACCCCTAACCTTAACCCCTAAGTTTAACCCCTAATGCTAAACCCTAACCTCGAACCCTAACCCCTGACCCTAATTTTGGTGGGTGTGGTCAACGTAAAGGGTGGTGTTCTGGTTAAGTGGGGGGCGTGATTGACTTAGAGGGCGTGATTCAGGTTATGGGGGTGTGGTCGGTGTAAGGGGCGTGGTTCCAGTTACACATGGGGTGGGGTTGACATCAGGGGTGCGGTTCTCATTACACAGGGGGCGGGGTCAACATCAGTATCGTGGTTCCAGTTACACGGGGGTCAATGTAAGGGACGGGGTTCAGGTTACGCAGGGGGCAGAGGGTCGAGCTTCCGATGACACAGGGGTTGTGGTCCATGTCAGGGGCGTGGTCTACATAGAGGTGTGGTTCTGGATATGGTGTGTGTGGTCGATTTAACAGGCGTGGTTATAGTTGCACGGGGGGGGGGGCACAATTGATATAGGGGGCGTGGTTCCAGTTACAGGGGCCATGGTATACATATGTGGTAGGGTTTGTGTTACGGAGGGGGCGTGGTCGATGTAAGGGGCAGGGTTCTGGTTATGCGGGGGCATGGTCGACATCAGGGATGCTGTTCCGCTTGTGCAGGGGGCGTGGTCAATGCAAGGGGCGTTGTTCCGTTTACGTAGGGGGGTGGTCGACATGAGGGGCGTTGTTCCATTTACATGGGGGTGTGCTTCTTGGATGGCTTCCAGGGGCGCGGACGGCACAGTGGGGGGAAACTGGGTCTCGGGGCAGGGATGGTGCGGTGGGAGGGGATGGTGTCTGTGGGTGGGGACAGTGTGGTGGCAGGGGACAGTGTCTGGAGGCGGGGATGGTGCGGTGGGAGGAGATGGTGTCTGTGGGTGGGGACAGTGTGGTGGCAGGGGACTGTCTGGGGGCGGGGATGGTGCGGTGGGAGGAGATGGTGTCTGTGGGTGGGGACACCGTCTGGGGGAGGGGGCGGCCCCATGGGGACACACAACATTACAGAGTTAGATACAATGCAACATTAGAGTTGGATGCCACACACCAGAGTTAGACACGACGCAATGCAACGTTAGAGTTAAATGCAACGCAACATTAGAGTTTGATACCACAGAGTTAGACGCAACATTACAGACTTAGGTGCAATACAACATTACAGAGTTAGATACAATTCAACATTAGATTTGGATGCCACGCAGAGTTAGACGCAACACAACATTACAGAGTTAGAGGCAACATTACAGAGTTAGACGCAACACAACATTACAGTTGGATGCCACACAACAGAGTCAGATGCAATGCAACATTACAGAGTTAGACACAATGCAACGTTACAGAGTTAGACGCAATGCAATGTTAGAGTTGGATGCCACAGAGTTAGAGGCAATGCAACATTACAGAGTTCGATACAATTCAACATTAGAGTTGGATGCCACACAGAGCTAGATGCGACGCAACATTACAGAGTTAGACGCAATGCAATGTTAGAGTTAAATACAATGCAACACTAGAGCTGGATGCCACACAACAGTCAGACACAACGCAACATTACAGAGTCAGATACAAGACAATATTACAGACTTAGATGCCAAAGACTATACGGCAGATTCTCTCAGTATACCCGGGATCCCTGTAGAGAGCCCCAGCAGCTTCTCAGTATCCCCAGGACTCCTGTAGAGAGCCCCAGGAGCCTCTCAGTATCCCCGAGAGTCCTGTAGAGTACCTCAGAGCCTCTTTGTATCCCTGGGAGACCTGTTGAGAGCCCCAGGAGCCTCTAAGTATCCCCAAAACCTATGTAGAGAGCCATAGGAGCCTTTCAGTATCCCCAGGAGCCCTGTAGAGAGTCCCAGGACCCTCTCAGTATCCCCAGGAGTTACGTAGAGAGCCCCAGGAGCATCTCTGCATCTCCAGGATCCCTGTGGACAAAACCCAGGTGCCTCTCAGTAACCCCAGGACACGTGTAGAGAGCCCGACGAGACTCTCATTATACCCGGGAGCCCTGTAAACTGCCCCATATCCTCTCAGTATCCCCAGGAGCCCTGTAGAGATCCCCAGGAGCCTTGTAGAGAGACCAAGGAGCTTCTCAGTATCCCTAGGAGCCCTGTAGAGAGCCCCAGGAGCCTGTCAGTATCCCCAGGAGCCCTGTAGAGTACTGCAATAGCCTCTTTGTATCCCCAGGATCCCTGTAGAGAGCCCCAAGAGCCTCTCAGTAACACCAGGAGCGATGTAGTGAGCCCCAGGAGCCTCTCAGTATCTCTGGGAGCCTTGTAGAGAGCCCCACAAGGCTCTCAGTATCCCCGGGATCCCTGTAGAGAGCCCCAGCAGCTTTTCAGTATCCTCTGGAGCCCTGTAAAGAGCCCCAGGAGCCTCTCAGTAATACCAGGAGACCTGTAGTGAGCCCCAGAATCCTCTCAGTATCCCCTGGAGCCTCTAAGTATCCCCGGGAGCCCTGTAGAGAGCCCCAGGAGCCTCTCAGTATCCCCAGGACTCTTGTAGAGAGCCTCAGGAGCCTGTCAGTATCCCCAGGAACCCCATTAGAGAGCCCCAGGAGCCTCTCAGTATCCCTGCAACCCCTGTAGAGAGTCCCAGGAGCCTCTCAGTATCCCCGAGAGCCATGTAGAGAGCCCCAGGAGCATCTCAGTATCCCCTGGAGCCCTGTGGAGTGCCCCATGATCTTCTCAGTATCCCCGGGAGCCCTGTTGTGAGCTCCAGGAGCCTCTCACTATCCTCAGGACTACCGTAGAGAGCCCCAGGAGCCTCTCGGTATATACAGGAGCCACGTAGAGAGCTCCAGGAGCCTCTCAGTAACCTCAGGAGCCCTGTAGAGAAACCCATGGGTTCTGTAAAGAGCCAAGAAGCCTCTCAGTATCCCCAGGAGCCCTGTAGACCGCTCCAGGAGCCTCTCAATATCCCCGGGAACCCTGTAGAGAAGCCTAGGAGCCTTGTAGAGAGCCCCAGAAACCTCTGGGTATACCTGGTAGCGCTTTAGAAAGCCCCAAGAGACTCTCAGTAACCCCAGGAGCCCTGTAGAGAGCCGCAGTACCCTCTCAGTATCCTGGGGATCCCTGTAGAGAGCCCCTCAGTATCTCAGGAATCATGTAGAGAGCCCCAGGTGCCTCTCAGTATCCCCAGGACTCCTGTAGACTCCTGGGGCTCTCTACAGGTGTCCTGGGGTTATTGAGAGGCACCTGGGGTTGTCTACAGGGATCCTGGAGATGCGGAGATGCTCCTGGGGCTCTCCACCTATCTCCTGGGGATACTGAGAAGGTCCTGGGGCTCTCTACAGAGCTCCTGGGGATACTGACAGGCTCCTGGGGCTCTCTACAGGGTTTCCGGGGTTACTGAAAGGCTCCTGGGACTCTCTACACGGGTTTTGGGGATACTCAGAGGCTCCTGGGGCGCTCAACAGGGCTCCCAGGGATACTGAGAGGCTCCTGAGGTACCCTACAGGACTCTCGGGGATACCGAGAGGCTCCTGGGGCTCTCTACAGGAGTCCTGGGCAGACTGAGAAGCTGCTGGGTCTCTCTACAGGGATGCCGGGGATACTGAGAGGCTCCTGGGGCTCTATACAGGAATCCTGGAGATAATGAGAGGCTCCTGGGGCTCTCTATCTAACTCCTGGTGATACTGAGAAGGTCATGGAGCTCTCTACAGGATACCTGGGGATACTGAGAGGCTCCTGGGGCTCACAACAGGGCTCCTGGGGCTCTCTACAGAGCTCCTTGGGATACTGAGAGGCTCCTGGGGTCTCTACAGGAGTCCTGGGGATATAGAGAGGCTCCTGGGGCTCTCTACAGGGCTCCCGGGGATACTGACAGGCTCCTGGGGCTCTCTACAGGGCTTTTGGGGATACTGAGGGGCATCTGAGGCTCTCTATAGGGTCGCGAGGATACTGAGAGGCTCCTTGGCCTCTCTACACGGTTCCCGGGATACTGAGAGGGTACTGCGGCTCTCTACAGGGCTTGTGGGGTAACCGAGAGGCTCCTGGATCTCTCCACAGTGATCTCAGGGATACTGAGAGGCTCCTGGAGATCTCTACAGGGATCCCGGGGATACACAGAGGCTCCTGCGGCTCTCTATAGGTCTCCTGGGGTTCTCTACAAGGCTCTCGGTTTGACTGAGGGGCTCCTGGGTCTCTCTGCAGGAGTCCTGGGAATATTGAAAGGCTCCTAGGGCTCTCTATACGGGTCCTGGGGATACTGAGAGGCTCCCTGGTCTCTCAGCAGGGCTCCCAGCGATACAAAGAGGCTCCTGAGGTACTGTACAGGGATTGTGGAAATACTGAGAGGCTCCTGGGTCTCTCAGCAGGGCTCCCAGGGATACAAAGATGCTCCTGAGGCACTCTACAGAGCTCCCGGGGATACTGAGAGGCTCCTGGGGCTCTCTACAGCACTCCAGGGGATACTGAGAGGCTCCTTGGGCTCTCTACAGGGCTCCTGGAGTTCTCTACACCGCTCCTGGGGATACTGAGAGTCTGCTTGGGCTCCTAAAGGGTTCCTGGTGATACTGAGAGGCTCCTAAGGCACTCTACAGGGCTCCTGGTGTTCTCTACAGAGATCCTGGGCTTACTGAGAGGTTCCTGGGGTAATCTACAGGGCTCCTGGGGATACTGAGATGCTCCTGGGGCCCTCTACAGGGATCTCAGGGACACTGAGAGGCTCCCGGGGCTCTTTACAGGGCTCCTGGGGTTCCTACAGTACACATGGAGATACTGAGAGACTCCTGGGGCTCTCTACTGGGCTCCTGAGGATATTGAGAGGCTCCTGGTGCTCTCTACAAGGCACCCGGGGATACTGAGATGCTCCTGGGGCTTACAACAGGGCTGCCGGGGATACTGAGAGGCTCGTGGCGCTCTCTACAAGGCACCCAGAGATACCGAGTTGTTCCAGGAGATAGAGAGGCTCCTGGTGCTCTCTACAAGGCTCCCGGGGATACTGAGTGGCTCCGGGGGCTTACATCAGGGCCGCCGGGGATACCGAGAGGCTCCTGGGGCTCTCTACAAGGCTCCCGGAGATACTGAGTGGTTCCAGGAGATACTGAGAGGCTCCTGGGGCTCTCTACAGGGATCCCGGGGATACTGAGAGGCTCGTGCTGCTCTCTACAAGGCTACCGGGGATACTGAGAGGCCCCTGGGGCTTACAACAGGGCTGCCAGGGATACTGAAAGGCTCCCGACGGTCTCTACAGGGCTCCCGGCGATACTGAGAGGCTCCTGGGGCTCTCTCTGCAGGAGTCCTCGTAGTACTGAGAAGCTCCTGGGGCTCTCGACGGAGATCCCGGGGATACTGAGAGGCTCCTGGGGCTCTCTAAAGGGCTCCTGAGGATACTGAGACGCTTCTTGGGCTCTCTCCAGGGCTCGTGCTGTTCTCTACAGTGCTCCTGGGGTTACTGAGAGGCTCCTGGGGCTCAAAACAGGGTTCCTTGTGATACTAAGAGGTTCCTGGGGCTCTCTACAAGGCTCACGGAGATACTGAGTGGTTCCAGGATATACTGAGAGGCTCTTGGGGCTCTCTAGATGGATCCTGGAGATATTGAGAGGCTCCTGGGGATATTGAAAGTCTCCTGGGTGTCTCTACAAGGGTCCTGGGGATACTGAAAGGCTCCTGGGGCTCTCTACAAGGCTCCCAGGGATACAACGAGGCTCCTGAAGTACTCTACAGGGCTCCTGGGTATCCTGAGAGGCTCCTGGGGGTCTCTACAGGGCGTCTGGGGATACTGAAATGTTACTGCAGGTCTCTAAGCGGCTCCTGCGGGTCTCTGCAGCATTCCTGGGGACCTTGAATGTCTCCTCGGGGTGTCTAAAGGGCTTATGGCGATCCTGAAAGACTCCTGGGAATCTACAGGGCTATTAGATATCTTGAAGGGATTCTGAAAGGCTCCTGCGAGTCTCTGTAAGGTTCCTGGTGATCCTGAAAGGCTCCCAGGGGTCTCCACAGGGCTCCTTGGGACCCTGAAAGGCTCCTGGGAGTCTCTGCAGGATTCCTGGGGATTCTAAAAGGCTCCTGGGGGTCTCTACAGGGCTCCTGGGGATCCTGAAAGGTTTCTGGGGGTGTCTGCAAGGCTCCAGGTGATCCTGAAAAGCTCCTGGAGGTGTGTACAGGGCTCCTGGGGAACCTGAAAGGCTCCTGCGGGTCTCCACCGGGCTCCCGGTGACCCTGAAAGGCTCCTGGGAATCTCTGCAGGGTGCCTGGGGATCCTGAATGGCTCCTGGGAGTCTCTGCAGGGCTCCTTGGGATCCTGAAAGGCTCCTGGAAGTGTCTGCAGCGTTCCTGGGGGTCCTGAAAGTCTCCTGGGAGTCCCTATAGAGCTCCTGGAGACCCTGAAAGGCTCCTGGGAGTGTCTACAGGGCCTCTGGGGATTCTGAAAGGTTTCTGGGAGTATCTGCAGAGTTTCTGGGGACACTGACAGGCTCCTAGGTGTGTCTGCAGGGCTCCTGGGGATTCTGAAAGGCTTTTGGGAGTCCCTGCAGGGCTTCTGGGGACACTGAAAGGTTCCTGTGGGTCTCTACAGGGCTCCTGGGGATTATGAAAGGCTCCTGCGAGTCTCTGCAGGGTTCCTGGGGATCCTAAAAGGCTCCTGGGGTCTCAACAAGGTGTCTAGGGCTCTGGAAAGTCTCCTGGGGCTTTTGAAAAGCTCCTGGGTGTCTCTACAGGGCTCCTGGAGATCCTGAAAGGCTCCTGGGGGGCTCTACAAGCTTCCTGGGGCTCTTGAAAGGATCCTGGGGATTCTGGAGGGCTGCTGGGAGTCTCTGCAGGCTTCCTGGGGATACTGAAAGTATCCTGGGAGTCTCTGCAGGGCTTCTGGGAATTATGAAAGGTTCCTGTGGGTCTCTACAGAGCTCCTGGGGATTATGAAAGGCTCCTGGGAGTCTCTGCAGGGTTCCTGGGGATCCTGAAAGGCTTCTGGGAGTCTCTGCAGGGTTCCTGGGGATTCTGAAAAGGCTCCTGGGAGTGTCAGCAGGGCTCCTGAATTGCTCCTCTGAGTCTCTTCAGGGTTCCTGGGGATCCTAAAAGGCTCCTGGACATCTCTAGAGAGCTCCGGAGGACCCTGAAAGGCTCCTGGGAGTGTCTACAGGGCTCCTGGGGCCTCTGAAAGTCTCCTGAGGGCCTCTCCAGGGCTCCTGGAAATCTCTGCAGGGTTCCTGGTGACCCTGAAAGGCTCCTGGGGGTGTCTACAGGGCTTCTGGGGATCCTGAGAGTCTCCTGGGCCTCGCTACATGGCTCCTGGGGATACTGAGAGGCTTCTAGAACTCTCCCCAGGGCTCCAGGGGATACTGTGAGGTTCCTGCGTCTGTCTACAGGGGTCCCAGGTATACTGAGAGGCTCTTGGAGCTCTCTACACCTCTGCTGGAACTCTCCACAGGGCTCCTGGGGATCCTGAAAGGCTTCTGGGGGTCTCTACAGGACTCCTGGGGATCCTGAAAGGCTATTCAAACCTTGCCGTCTCCAACACCCATTAAATAAATTACTGACTTAAAAACAAACACACCCCTGTACACAAAAAATATACTCACAGCTGTATATGCTGCTTATCCTGGGCTCCTCTCAAAGCTCTTACCTCCAATATACGCCTCTACTTCTCTAAAAGACAAAAAAAAAAAAAATTGCTAAAATAGCTTAGCATGCTTCAAAACAGCAGACACTTGAAAGAACAGCAGAGTCCTCATCTCAAAGATCTGAAGCTGAATGACCTCCGGAGGGAAGGCCTGTGGCTTATATACCCCTGGGCCTCCCCACCCACCACCTGGGAATGGGGCAGGGGGCGAGGCGAACCCCTCCAAGGCATAAATAGGGCCTGGGGAGCCCCTGGATGGTGTTAACTCTGCCTTACATTCACAGCAAGAAAAGCACTGAACGCAAAAAAAGAAATCTCAGCAGAAACAACAGCATACACTTTTTCAATACAACATTGTGCCACCGATGTGACGAGGTGTAGAACATCTTAGGAGTGGACTTCTTGGTTCCTTTTATTTACAGTGTGGTTGTACTACCTTTTTCCCTTGGTTTTCCTAACGACAAGTCATCCCTGTGCATCTGTAAAAGACAGTATCCTGAAATGCTCCTGCGGGTCTCTTCAGGGCTCCTGGGAGTCTCTGCAGGATTTGTGGGGACCCTGAAATGCTCCTCGGGATCTCCACAGAGCTTCTGGGGATCCTGAAAGGCTCCTCGGGGGTCTCTGCAGTGTTCCTGGGGATCCTGAAATCTCCTAGGGGTCTCTGCAGGGATTTTCGGGATCCTGAAAAGCCCCTGGGCGTCTCTGCAGGGTTCCAGCGGAACCTGAATGGCTCCTGTGGATGTCTACAGCTCCTGGGTATCCTGAGAGGCTCCTGGGGATACTGAAATGCTCCTGCGGGTCTCTAAGCGGCTCCTGCGGGTCCTGAAAGGATTCTAGGGGTCTCTACAGCGCTCCTAGGGACCCTGAAAGGCTCCTGGGAATCTCTGCAGGGATCCTGAAAGGCTCCTGGGAGTGTCTGCAGCGTTCCTGAGGGGTCCTGAATGTCTCCTGGGAGTCCCTGTAGAGCTCCTGGAGACCCTGAAAGGCTCCTGGGAGTGTCTACAGGGCCTCTGGGGATTCTGAAAGGCTTCTGGGAGTATCTGCAGAGATCCTGGGGACACTGAAGGGCTCCTGCGGGGCTCCTGTGGATACTGTGAGGAACCTGGGAGTCTCTGCGGGGCTCCAGGGGATACTGTTAGGCTCCTGTGTGTCTCTGCGGGGCTCTTGGGGATGTATACAGGGCTTCTTGGGATCCTGAAAGGCTCCTGGGGATGTATACAAGGCTCCTGGGGGTATCTACAGGGCTTCTGGGAATCCTGAAAGTCTTCTGGGAGTCTCTGCAGGGTATTGGGGGAGCCTGACAGGCTCCTAGGGGGTCTCTACAGAGCTCCTGGGGATCCTGACAGGCTCCGGGGTGTCTTTGCGGGGCTCCTGGGGATTCTGAAAGGCTTCTGGGAGTCTCTGCAGGGTTTCTGGGGATCATGAAAGGCTCCTGGGAGTTTCTGCAAGGCTCCTGGGGACCCTGAAATGCTCCTGGGTTTGTCTACAGGGCTCCTGAAATAATCCGGGGGTTCTCTACAGCGCTCCTGGGAGTCCTGAAATGCTCTTGTGGGTCTCTAAAGGGATCCCGGGGACCTCTGCAGGGCTTCTGGGCATCCTGAATGGCCCACGCGGGTCTCTACAGGGCTCCCGGGAATACTGAAAGGCTCACAGGGATCATGAAAGTCTGAACGCCACCTACCATGCATAGTTTTAGCCAGTGTATAGGAACAGCTTTTTCTTCCCGCTCTTGAGAAAACACCATATAAACAGTAGATAACGCAGCGTCAACCAAATCATCCTAATTTACATGGCTGCAGTTTCCCTGAAAAACCCAACAGATGTGTGCAGTAGGATTGCCCCATACAAACTCCACACTTATCCATACCCTGTAATTCCATTATTCGTTACCATTTCTAATAACTTGCCTAGCACAGTTGTCACAGCCTCACTGGGGAATAGTTGACTGGCTCTTCCCTAGGAAGTGTTTTTAAAACTGCTCTGAAATTAACCTCCCTGGAGTCCACAGGTGCTGATGTAGATTAAGCAAAAAAAAATTCTTAGCCATATAGGCAAGTTAACATTTTCCTTGGCTATTTCTTAAAAACATTCTGGGCAAGCATAATTTTCAACTGCTTATGACACAAAACCCAAATTAAACAAACCAGCTTTGGGAAAAACAGTAACAGCTATTGCTGAAACTTCGTTGGAAATCTCATTTAGGCCAAGCTTAAGTCCTTTTGTGCCTCAATATATCAGAAAAAAAAAAAAAACCCGAAAAACAACCTAAACAAAACCCATCCCTACCTCCAATAATAAAACAAGAACAAAGAAAGACAAGACATCATCAACTGCAAGTGTTTGTTGTAACATTTCTCTGAAGTTGCCACATTCCAAACCAATTTTACTCTAAGACTAAAATAAGCAAACCCACAACCAAAATCATTACCTGAAACTCACAGAAGAAATGATAGCAGAAGGCTCAAACGCACCACAAAGAAAAGCGTTTCCAACACAACTGTTGGAAACCCAGCAAAGAAAGGAAAGCTTCTGTGGCCCTTTCTTTCACTTTATGCTCTGGCGACAGGTGAGACTCAGCTCTCAATCAAGAGGCCTTTTAAGGGGCAAACTCTTCACCTGTACCTAATTGCTGACCACAGGCTTAACCTACCCAACGAGTACCTTCAGAGGTTTTTGAACAAGACCCACCCTTCCAAAAGCAAAACCAGCATCCTACTTAGGATGGGTTATAAGAAATTACTCCTAAATATAGAATGGTGGTGGTTTACTGAAAGTTCAATGTATGATAGCCAGGCTTGATTTAAATTATATAAAATTATCTATGTTATTGAGCCACTAAATGTCAATTATCCTTGTTAAAATCCTGTACAGATTAAAAGATTCCTCCCATGTTCAGCCACTGAGATACAGTGCTTTGAAGCATATCAATAACAGTTACATCCCATATGCTTTACATAAGCGTATTCCCACTCACCATTTAGGTAGAACTAAACTTTTATTAAATTTCTTTGATCTGTCTCAGCCAGTAGCAAACCCAGAGACTCCTCTTTCTCAGCAACCAAACGAGCAGCAAACTCCACTGTTTCTCATTGATCCTCCTCTTGCCATTTTCCCAGCAGTCTTCCCATCACATACAGCCACGTCTTATGTGAGTCATAAGGATAGAACTCAAGTCCGATAAAGCATAGAGAATCTAAACATAAAAGCGGACATAAGAAGAAAGGGTGTAAAGCGCCCCCCACTCTGTGCCCCTCCCGGCTTGCACTGCAGCACTGAGCCCCTGCCCCATTCCTAGTCTGTAGCACTGCATAGGGTTGTTGTGCCCCAAGTGCAGGACCCGGCATTTGGCCTTGTTAAACCTCATGCCATTGGTCTCGGCCCAGCGGTCCAGCCTGTTCAGATCCCTTTGCAGAGCCTTCCTACCCTCCAGCAGATCCACGCTTCCACTCGGCTTAGTGTCATTCGCAAACTTGCTGAGGGTGCACTCAACGCCTTCATCCAGGTCATCGATAAAGACATTGAACAGAGCTGGACCCAGTACTGAGCCCTGAGGAACTCCACTTGTGACTGGCCTCCAGCTGGAGTGAACTCCATTGACCACCACTCTCTGGGCCCGGCCATCCAACCAGTTTTCAACCCAGGAGAGTGTGCGCCTGTCCAGGCCAGAGACTGACAGTTTCTGAAGCAGAATGGTGTGAGAAACTCTGTCAAAGGCTTTACTGAAGTCCAAGAAGACTACAGCCACAGCCTTTCTCTCATCCAGTAGTTGAGTCACTTTGTCATAGAAGACGATCAGGTTAGTTTGGCAAGATCTGCCTTTCATAAACCCATGTTGATTGGGCCTGATCACCCGGTTCTCTTGCGTGTGCTTCATGATAGCACTCAAGATTACCTGTTCCATGACTTTCCCCGGCACTGAGGTCAGACTGACAGGCCTGGAGTTCCCTGGATCCTCCCTGCAACCCTTCTTGTAGATGGGCACAACACTAGCCAGCCTCCAGTCTAGTGGGACTTCCCCAGTCAGCCAGGACTGCTGGAAGATGATGGAAAGGGGTTTGGAAAGGACATCCGCCAGCTCCTTCAATACTCTTGGGTGGATCCCATCCGGCCCCATAGACTTGTGGGTGTCTAGCTGGGCAAGCATGTCTCTAACCGCCTCCTCTTGGATCACGGGAGCCTCAATCTGCCCCTCTAACTCTTGGATTTGTACACAGAATAGGGGGAAGAACTTTCCTTGCTATTAAAGACTGAAGCAAAGAAGGCATTAAGTACCTCAGCCTCGTCCTTATCCCCTGTCACTGTTGTTCCTTCTGCATCCAATAGGAACTGAATATTCTTCCTAGTCCTCCTTTTCTTGTTAATATATTTGTAGAAAGGTTTTTTTATTATCTTTCACAGATTTAGCCAATTTGATTTCTAGTTGGGCCTTAGATCTCCTGATTTTTTCCCTGCACGATCTCACTTCCTCCCTGTAGTCCACCCAAGGCGCCTGTCCCTTCCTCATTAGCTTATAGACATTCTTCTTCTTTTTGATGCATCTCAAGATCTCCCTGTTTAACCAAGCTGGCTTTTTCCCCCGCCGGCTCCTTTTCCAGAACACAGGGATGGCTTCCTCCTGAGCTGCTAGGATTTCATTTTTTAAGAGTGCCCAGGCCTTGTGGGCTCCCTTGCCCTGAAGGACTGTCTCCCATGGGGCTTTGCCAACAAACCTTCTGAACAGTCCAAAGTCTGCCCTCTGGATTTTTAATGTGACTGTTTTGCTAATCCCCTTCTTTATCCCACCTAGAACTGAAAACCCTATCATCTCATGATCGCTTAATCCCAGGCGTCCTCCAAACATCACATCCCCCACAAGACCTCTATTCACAAACAGCAGGTCCAGGAGGGCACCCTCCCTTGTTGGTTCACTAACCAGTTGTGTGAGGAAGTTGTCTTCCATGCACTCCAGGAACCTCCTAGACTGCTTCCTTTCTGCTGTATTGTACTCCCAGCAGATATCCGGAAGATTGAAGTCACCCACGAGGACAAGAGGTAGAGATCTAGAGACTACCCTCAGCTGTTCATAGAAGAGCTCATCAGCTGCTTCTTCTTGGCTGGGTGGTCTGTAACAGATTCCCATCACAATGTCTGCCTTCTTGTGGGCTCCTCTGATTTTAACCCATAAGCACTCAGTCCCTTCCTCACCATAATTCAGCTCAAGGATATCAAAGCACTCTTTAACATAGAGGGCTACCCCACCTCCTTTTCTACCCTTCCTGTCCCTCCTGAAGAATTTATGCCACCCCCCAGCTGTACTCCAGTTATATGAGTCATCCCTCCAGGTTTCTGTGATAGCAACGACATCATAGTCACCTTGCCCTGCAACAGCTTCCAGCTCTTCCTTCTTATTGCCCATGCTGCGTGCATTGGTGTAAATGCACTTCAGCTGGGCTGATGAACCTTCAGCCCTCGTAAAGGGAATAGAGTTCATTCCCATTGCCTGGTCCTTGGAATAACTCACTCCACAGTGCCAGTTTCATTCTTGCTGTCCCCAGCTGTACTCACCCCTACTTGCTCAGTGGTGGTGTACTGGTGGTCCTCTCCAGCACACCATATCTCAGTTGCTGGAGTCCCACTTCCAGGCTTATTCCCAACTAGCCTGGTCTCCTCCCCCTCCCCCTTCACATCCAGTTTAAAGCTTTATTTAAGAGCCTCACTAGATTTTTAGAAAGTACTTTAGTCCCCCTAGGAGACAAGCGTGTCCCATCCCTGGTAAGAAAGCCTGGGGGGGCGTGGGTCACTCCATGATCAAAGAATCCAAAGCGTCTCTCCTCACACCAGGCTCAGAGCCAGGCATTAATCAGCTGTTTGTCCTGGACCTCCTGTTCCTTATTTCTTAGTGTTGGGATGGAATTAAACACCACTTATGCTACAGAGCCCTCCATCATTCTCCCTAGAGCTCTCGTGATGGCTTCCAGCTGTCTGAGCTGTAAGTCATCATTGCCTATTTGAAATACCAGCAGGGGGTGATAATCTGTCTCCTTCACAAAGGAAGGAAGTTTTCTAATGACATCCTTCACTGATGCCCCTGGTAAGCAGCAGACCTCCCTGCGGAGCGGGCTTGGTCTGCAGATCCTTTCAGGAGCCCTGTCGAGAGCCACAGGAGCATTTCAGGTTTCCCAGGAGCCATATAGAGATTCCAAGGGGCCTTTCAGGATCCCTAGGAGCCATGTAGAGGGCCCCAGAAACCTTTGAAGGCCTTTGAATCCCCCAGGAGCCCTGCAGAGAGCCTCAGGAGCCTTTCAGTATCGCCAGGAGCCCTGTAGAGACCCACAGGAGCCTTTCAGGATCCCCAGGAGCCTTGTAGAGATACCCAGGAGCCTTTCAGGAACACCACGAGCCCTGTAGAGAGCCCCAGGAGCCTTTCAGTATCCCCAGGAACCCTGTAGAGACACCCAGGAGCCTTTCAGGATCCCAAGGAGCCCTGTAGAGACCTCCGGAAGACTATAGGGGTCTTCAGAAGCCATGTAGAGACACCCAGAAGCCATTCAGGATCCCCAAGAGCCCTACAGAGACCCCCAGGAACCTTTCATTATTCCCTGAAGCCCTGTAGAGATACCCAGGAGCCTTTCAGATTCCCCAGGAGCCCTGTAGAGAGCCCCAGAATCCTTTCAGGATCCCCATGAGCCCCGTAGAGAGCCCCAGGAGCCTTTGAGGATCCCCAGAAACAATGCGGAGACCTCCAGAAGCCTTTCAGGATCCCCAGGAGCCCTGTAGAGACCCCTAAAATCATTTCAGGATATCCAGGAGTCCTGTAGAGACTCCCAGGATTCTTTCAGAATCCCCAGGAGAAATGTGGAGACCACCAGAAGCCTTTTGGGATCCCCAGGAGACATATAGAGAGGCCCAGTAGCCTTTCAGGATCCCAAGGAGAAATGTGGAGACCCCCAGAAGCATTTCATGATACCCAGGAGTTGTATAGAGAATCTCAGGAGCCTTTCAGGATCCCCAGGAGACCTGCAGAGAGACCCAGGAGCTTTTCAGGATCCCCAGGAGCTTTGTAGAGAGCCCCAGGAGCCTTTCAGGCTCCCCGGAAACAATGTGGAGACCTCCAGAAGCCTTTCAGGATCCTCAGGATCCCTGTAGAGACACCCAGAAGCCTTTCAGGATTCCCAGGAGCCTTTCAGCATCCCCATGAGCCCTGTAAAGACCCCCAGGAGCCTTTCAAGACACACAGGACCTGCGTAGACACCCGCAGGAGCCTTTCAGGATCCCCAGGAGCCCTGTGGAGACGCCCAGGATCCTTTCAGGACCCCCAGGAGCCTTTCAGGATCCCCAGGAGCCCTGTGGAGACCCCCAGGATCCTTTCAGGACCCCCAGGAGCCTTTCAGGATCCCCAGGAGCCCTGTGGAGACCCCCAGGAGCTTTTCAGGATCCCCAAGAGCCCTGTGGAGACCCCCAGGAGCCTTTCAGGATCCCCACGAGCCGTGTAGAGACCCATAGGACCCTTTCAGGATCCTCAGGATCCGTATAGAAACCGCCAGGAGCTTTTCAGGACCCTCAGGAGTCTTTCAGGATTTCCAGGGGCCCTGTACAGACCCCCAGGAGCTTTTCATGGGATTGAAGCCACGCCCCCTTCTGAGTGGCCAGGCCCCTCCAGTATCCATACGCCCTCCTCATAGGATCCATAGGGCCAGCCCCCCCATCATCCACCCCCCCATAGCATCCAGAGGGCCACCCCCGGCCCCATAGCCCTCCCCATCCCCTTTAGCTTCCACTCCCCCTCCCCCAAGCATCCATAGGGAACCCATCCCCTACAGAATCCATAGGCCCCCTCCATACCCTATAGCCCTCCCTAGGATCCAAAGGCCGCCCCTCAAGCCCTCCCCCTCCCCCCTATAGCCCCCATAGCATCCATATGGGACGCCCCCCACACCATAACTCCACCCCCAATAGCCTCTATAGCATCCATATGGGACACCCTCCACCCCATAACTCCCCCTACCCAACAGCCTCTATAGCATCCATAGCCCCCCCGCCTTCCCCACAGCCCCTATAGCACACCTAGGGCCCCCCCTCTCCCATAGTGCCCCCCCTATAGTACTGATAGGGGACCTCCCCCACACCCCATAGCACCCCACCCCGCCCCATAACCCCTAAAGAATCCATAGGCCCCTCCTGTTAGTCCAGTCTTTATTGCCCCTCCTCCCCTTTTACAATGGCGGGGATTTTGGGGTGGGGGAGGGGCGCCCCCCCCTCCAGGTTTGTTCCCACGGGGGGGGGTTGGGGTGCCCCCCCCCCCCAATCCTTCCAGTTCTGCCTTCCCCCCCACCTTTGGTCACAGGCTCCACCCCCCTTCCCCCCCCCCGGAGGGTGTTTGGCACTGGGAGGGGGACAACCCCCCTCCCTAAGGCAGCAAAGGGGTTAATATGGGGGGGAGTAAAGGGAGTGAAGGGGTTAATGGGGGGGTAAAGGCAGGGAAGGGGTTGATGGGGGGGAAAGGAAGGAGGGGGCTGGGAATGAAGCCCCCCCCAAAAAAGGTGCTGCCCCCCCCAATTAAGGACCCCCCCCAAATTAAGAGACACCTCCCTAATTAAGAGAGCCCCCCCCAATTAAAGGACACCCCCCAATTAAGTATTGCCCCACAAAATAAGGGGTGACCCCCCACTATTAAAGGGACCCCCATAATTAAAGGACACCCCCTAATTAAGGGACTTTCCCCTAATTAAGGAACCCCCCTAATTAAGGGACTCAACCTTAACCAAGGGACACTCCCCCAATTAAGGGACCCCCCAAATAAGGGACTCAACTCTAATTAAGGGACCCCCCCCAATTAAGGGACCTTCCCCTAATCAAGGGACCCCCTCCAATTATGAGACAACCTCCAATTAAAGGACCTCTATCCCAATTAAGCATTGACTCCCACCAAACTAAGGGGTGACCCCAATTAAGCACTGAGCCCTCCAATCAAGCCCAGAGTCCCTCTATGTAAGCAGTGAGCCCCTCTAATTAAGCCTAGAACCCCTCTAATTAAGCCCTGAGCCCCCCAAAAGAGGGGGGTGCTCTTAAAGGGCCAGCGCCCCATTTCTTCGGGGTTTGTCTCCTTTTGGGGTGGATTTTTAGGGTGAAAGGGGGGGATTTTGGTGTCCAGGGGGGAGTTTGGGGGTCCTATGGATGGAGGGGTCCTCATTGGGGGGGGTCTTTAGTGGTGGTGGGGCTCTTAAAGGGCCAGTGACCCATTTCTTGAGGGGGGATGTCCTTTTGGGGTGGATTTTTGGGGTGGAAGAAGGGGATTTTGGGGTCCAGGGGGGAGTCTGGGGGTCCCATGGGTGGGGCTGTCATGGGTGAGGTGGGGGTCAGTTTTGGGGTGGGGGGCTCTTAAAGGGCCAGCGTCCCGTTTCTTAGCAGGGGGGTGTCCTTTTGGGGTGGAATTTTGGGGTGAAAGGGGGGGATTTTGGGGTCTGGGGGCGGTCCCCCTACTCGATCTCCGCGATGAGGTCATCGCCCTCGAGGCTGAGGCCAGGGCGGACGTGGAGGCGGGTGATGGTCCCGGACATGGGGGCTGTCACCACCGTCTCCATCTTCATGGCGCTCAGGACGCAGATGGGGGAGCCTTTGGTCACCTTAGCTCCAACCTCCACCCGCAACTCCACGACCTCACCCGGCATCGGAGCCCCCACCTGCCCCCGCACATCGCGTTGGGCCTTGGGGTGGATGTGCATCTCCTGCCGAGAGAAAGGAACCCCCCTCCGTGAACCTCAAAAGCATCAATGGAACCACCAAAAGCATCTTGGAGATCTCAAAACCATTAATGGAACCACCGAAAGCATCTTGGAGACCTCAAAACCCCCACCTGAAACCTCCAAAACCACCTTGGGGACCCCAAAACCACCACCTGAAACCACCAAAACCACCTTGGGGACCCCAAACCCACCACCTGAAACCTCCAAAACCATCTTGTGAACTTCAAAATCACCTTGGGAACCCCAAAACCACCACCTGAAACCTCCAAAACCACCTCGGAGACCTCAAAACCACCACCTGAGACCTCCAAAACCATTTGTGAACTTCAAAATCACCTTGGGAACCCCAAAACCACCACATGAAACCTCCAAAACCACCTCGGAGACCTCAAAACCACCACCTGAGACCTCCAAAACCACCTTAGAACCTCCTTGGGGATCCCAAAACCACCACTTGAAACCTCCAAAACAACCTTGGGGACCCTAAAACCACCACCTGAAACCTCCAAAACCACCTTGGGGACCCCAAAACCACCACTTGAAACCTCCAAAACCACCTCGGAGACCTCAAAACCACCACCTGAAACCTCCAAAACCACCTTGGGGACCTCAAAACGGCTTTGGGGACCTCCAAACCACCTTGGGGACCCCAAACCCCCCCAAGAGGAGCCTCGGCAGCCCCCGAGGAACACAGGAGGCGGTGGAGGCACCTTGAGGGCCTGGCTGTCCCTGACCAGGATGGAGCGCAGCTGCCCGTTGAGCTCGAAGAAGACCTCGCGCTGCCCGGCCGCGTTCAGGTCACCCAGCGCCAGCGCCTTGATGTGCAGCGTCTTCCCACGCTCCAGCTCCACCTGCGGGGGGGTGGGAGGGGGTGAGGAGGGGGAGGGAGTGTGGGAGGAGGGGGAAGGGGTGCCCTGAACCCCCTCCCAGTGTCTCCCAGTCCCCTCCCACTTCTCTCCCAGTGCCCTTTAATCCTCTCCCAGTGCCTCCCAATCCCCTCCTAGTCTCTCCCAATCCCCTCCCAGTGCCCTATAATCCCCTCCTAGTCTCTCCCAATCCCCTCCCAGTGCCCTTTAATCCCCTCCCAGTGCCCTATAATCCCCTCCCAGTGCCCTTTAATCCCCTCCCAGTGCCCTATAATCCCCTCCTAGTCTCTCCCAATCTGCTCCCAGTGCCCTTTAATCCCCTCCCAGTGCCCTTTAAACCCACCCAGTGCCCTTTAATCCCCTCCTAGTCTATCCCAATCCCCTCCCAGTACCCCCAATCCCCTCCCAGCACCCTTTAATCCCCTCCCAGTACCCCCCACCTCGAACTCCTCGGCGATGGCGGGTCCCTCAAGGAAGAGGCGAGTGCCGAGGCAGGAGACGGGCCCGAAGGAGGCGCGGAAGTTCTGGAATTCCTCATAGACCTTGGGGTAAAGTGCGGCCGAGAGCAGCTCCTCGGGGCTGGGGGTGGCCCCGTCGCGCTCTCGGAGCTCCCGGCTCAGCGCCTCGAAGTCCAGGGGGGGCAGCGATGCCCCCGGGCGCCCCTCAACTCGCGGCAGCTCCTTCAGCACCTGCCGCGGCAACAGCCCCATCACCATGGCAACCCACAGCAGCCCCACGTTGCTACGGGGGGGGCTGTTGCTAAGGACCCAGGGATAGAGGGACCCATTGCTAAGAGAGCATCCTACCCTGGGGTGTTGCTAGGGACCCATCGCTAAGGACCAGGGATGGAGGGAGGGGTTCTAGGGACCTGTTGCTAAGGTCCAGGGATGGAGGGACCCATTGCTAAGAGAGCATCCTGCACTGGGGCGTTGCTAAGGACTCATTGCTAAGGACTCGTTGCTAAGGGCCGGGCATGGAGGGAGGGGTTCTAGGGACTCGTTGCTAAGGACCACGGTTGGAGGGACCTGTTGCTAAGAGAGCATCCTGCACTGGGGCGTTGCTAAGGACCAGGGATGGAGGGGCCCATTGCTAGGGGCTGGCTGCCATGGTAACAGCCACAAGAGAACCCTCCCAGTGCCCCCCACTCCCTTTCCAGTCCCTCCCAGTTCCTTCCAGTGCTCCCAGTGCCTCCCCATCCCTTCCATTCCCCTCCCAGTGCCCCCCAGTCAGTCCCCTACCACTGCCTCCCAGTGCCCCCAGTCCATTCCATTCCCTTCCAAGTCCCTCCCAGTCCCCTCTCAGTCTCTTTCCAGTGCTCCCAGTGCCTCCCAGTCCCTTCCCAGTGCTGACCCGAGAGCGGAAGGGCTCGGGGAAGCCGCCGGGGGGGGGCCCCAATGTGGCCCTGCAGGAACTCGACAACGGAGCGGGGGAAGGAGAGCTCATCCGCCCGTGCCTCCGCCTCGGCACGCGACAGCCCGTTCTGCACCAGGAACTGCGCCAGGTCCCCCACCACCTTGGACGACGGCGTCACCTGTGCCACCAACAACGCCCGTGGGCCACCAGCACCCAACCGTGGGCCACCAGGGCAGGAGGAACCCAGCCATGGGGCAACCAGGACCCAACTATGGGCCACCAGGACACAACTATGGGCCAGCAGGGCAGGACGAACCCAGCCAGGGGCCACCAGAACCCAACCGTGAGCCACCAGGACCCAACCATGGGCCACCAGGACCCAACTACAGGCCACCAGGGCATGAGGAACCCAGCCAAGGGCCACCAAGACCCAGCCAGGGGCCATCAGGGCATGGGGAACCCAGCCAGAGGCCACCAGAACCCAGCCAGGGGCCACCAGAACCCAACCATAGGGCAACCAGGGCATGAAGAACCAACCATGGAGGAACCAAACCACGGAGGAACCAACCCTGGAGGAACCAAACCATGGAGAACCTCGCACCTTGATGAGGTCCCCGAGGAGCTTGTTGGCCTCAGCGTAGGCTTTCTTGACCTCCTTGAACTTGTGGCCCAGCCCCATGGCGTGAGCCTGGAAGTGGAGGTTGGTGTATTGTCCTCCCGGGATCTCGTTCTCGTAGACGTCGGCATTGCCCGACTTCATGGTGGCCGTGCAGTCAAAGGCAGCGTAGAGGCCCCGCGCCGCCTCCCAGTACTCACTGTACTCAAAGACCTTCTCCAGTGCCAGGCCTGGAGGTGGTAGGGTGGGAACAACCATGAGGGGACAACCCGCAGGTCACCACAGCGAGGAGATGACGTGGTTTGGGGGCCACCGAGGAGGGAGGGAAGCGTGGAGCAGGGAGAAGAACAGGATGGAGGTGGCATCACCAGGGTTGAGGAGGGTCCAGGATCGTGTCCACACCTCCAAGAGCATGGAGGACCTTCAGGACCATCCCAGCCCCTAGTAGCACCTCCAGGACCACGTCATCACCTCCATGACCTCATCACACCCTCCAGGACCATGGTAGCACCTCCAGAACCATGTCCCCGCCTCCAGAACCATATCATCACTTCCATGACCAAGTCCTCCCCTCCGAGACCATGGCAGCACCTCCAGAACCATGTCCCCACCTCCATGACCTCATCCCCACCTCCAAGACTATGGTAGCACCTCCAAAACCACGTCCCCACCTCCACGACCTCGCTGCCACCTCCAACACCACGGCAGCACCTTCAGAACCACCTCAGCCCCTGGTAGCACCTCCATAACCACGTCCCCACCTCCATAACCACGTCACCACTTCCATGACCATGGCAGCACCTCCAGAACCACGTCACCACTTCCATGACCATGTCCCCACCTCCAAGACCATGGTAGCACCTCCATAACCACCTCCCCACCTCCATGACCTCGAATCCATCACTACAAGCATGGTGGTACCTCCATGACCATCTCCCCACCCATAGTGGCCCTGCCAGGACCATGTCGCCACCTCCACAATCACGTCCCCACCTCCACGACCTCGTCGCCGTCTCCATGACCTCATCACCACCTCCAAGACCATGGTAGCACCTCCAGTACCACATCCCCACCTCCATAAAGACCATGGTAGCACCTCCATGGCCGCATCCCCACCTCCAAGACCAAGGTAGCACCTCCAGAACCACGTCCCCACCTTCATGAAGACCATAGTAGCACCTCCATGACCACGTCCCCACCTCCACACCCATGTGTCCCCCCGCGGTGGTCCCCGTACCAGTGTCCAGGGGTGTCCCGCGGGTGCAGGCCACCAAGGCGCCCATGCTGGGTTGGGAGGTCATCCCGGCCATGGCGTCCACAGCCACGTCCACCACGTCGGCACCGGCGTGGGCAGCCGCCAACATGGAGGCCACAGCAGCGCCAGCTGTGTCGTGGGTGTGGACGTGGATGGGGATCTCGGGGAACTCCTGCCGTAAGGCCCCCACCAGCAGCCGCGAGGCCTCCGGTGTCAGGAGACCCGCCATGTCCTGAAGGACACAGGTCAGAGGGGACCTCCAGGACCTCCAAATCCCACCCTGACTCCACCAGGAGCTCCAGAACTTCCAAAATCCCACCCCAATCCAACCCCAGGACCTCCAAATCCCAACCCCACCTCAGGGCTTTCAGGACCTTCAAATCCCATCCCGACTCCACCTCAGGACCTCCAGGATCCCAAAATCCCACCTAAACCCAATGCCAGGGCCTCCAAATCCCACCCAAATCCCAAGCCAGGACCCCAAAATCCACCCCCAGGAGCTCCAAGACATCCAAAATCCTCCCCAAACCTCTCCAAGACCCCTGTTCCTCCAGCTCAATCCCAATTCCTCCATCCCAAACCCTTCCAAGACCCCAGTTCCTCCACCCCAACCCCAGTTTCTCCACCCCAAACCCCTCCAAACCCCAGTTCCTGCACCCCGACCCCAGTTCTTCCCCTTCCAGGACCACCAGGTCCCCCCCTGGACCTTGATGCAGAGGATGTGGGTGCCAGCGGCCACCAGCTCCCGGGCCAGCCCCAGGTAATACTCCAGGGTGTACTTGGTGCGGGATGGGTCGGCCACATTGCCCGTGTAGGACAGGGCGGCCTCCACCACCGCCCCTGCCCGGCCGGCTGCCTCCACCCCCAGCACCAGGTTGGGCATGTAGTTGAGGGCATCAAAGACCCGGAAAATGTCCATCCCGTTGGCCACTGCCACCTCGCAGAAGCTGGGGGAAGAGTAGAAGACCTCAGGTCACCTCCAGGCGTCCTTGAGCCTCCGGGAGCCGGGATGTTCAGATGCGCCTCATCCCTCCATGATGCCACCATAGCTCTTCAGCCCACCATGACCCATTATGTTCTGGTGGCCCCTCATCCTTCCATGATGCCACCATGGCCCTTCAGCCCACTATGGCCCATGAGGTTCTGGTGGCCCCTCATCCCTCCAAGTTCTCCCCATGGCCCTTCAGCCCACCATGATCCCACCATGTCCCCATGTCCCTTCCGTCCCTCCTTGTTGTCCCACGTCTCCTCTTCCTTCCATGATCCCACCTTTTCCTCTCCTTCCCCTCCCTTTTTCCCTCCCCCCCTTTCCCGCCCTTTCCCCCCTTTTCCCCACCCTTCCCCCCCTTCTTCCCCCCATCCCCACCCTTTTCCCACCATTCACCCCCACCCTTTCCCCCCTTTTTCCCCCCCCTTTTCCCCCCCTTTCCCCCCCCACCGATGGATGACGTTGTCAGGGTAGTTGCTGTAGCCCACGGCGTTCGCGCCCCTCAGCAGCATCTGGAAGGGCACGTTGGGCACGAGGCGCCGCAGCTCGCGCAGTCGCTCCCACGGACACTCGTGCAGGAACCTCATGGCCACGTCGAATGTCGCACCTGCCCCGGCACGGCCAAACCCTCGTGCAAACCCCCCTCGTGCAAGACCCCTTTGTGCAATGCCCTCATGCAAATCCCCCTCCCAACCCCTCCAAGACCCCCAGATCTCCCCTAGGACCCCCAAATCCCCCTCATGAGCCCCAAATCCCCCTCCTTCCCCCCCAAGACCCCCAAATCTCCTCCAGGACCCTCAGCTCCCCCCCAAATCCCCCTCATGAGCCACAAATCCCCTCAAAATCCCCCTCCTTCCCCCCCAAATCCCCCTCCCAACCCCTCCAAGACCCCCAAATCTCCCCCAGGACCCTCAACTCCCCCCTACTCCCCACCGTAGGACCTCCAACTACCCCCCAAATCCCCCTCCCAACCCCTCCAAGACCCCCAAATCCCTTCAAAATCCCTTCCTAACCTCCCCAAATCCCCCTCCCACCTCCCCAGGACCCCTATATCTCCCGCCCAGACCCCCAAATACCCCCCAGATTCCCCTCCCAAACCCTCCAAGACCCCCAAATCCCCCCTAAATCCCCCTCCTAACCCAAGACCCCCAAATCCCCCTCCAATCCTCCTCCCACCCCCAAAGTCTCCAAATCCCCCTCCCAACCCCTCTAAGACCCCCAAATCCTCTCCTAACCCCCCCAAATCCCCCTCCTACCCCCCCAGGACTACTATATCCCACCTCCCGGACCCCCAAATTCCCCCAGGTCCCTCTCTCAACCCCTCCTAGACTCCCAAATCCCGTTCCCACCCCCCCAAGCCCCCCAAATCTCCCTCTCAACCCCTCCAAGACCCCCAAATGCCCCCTCAAGCCCCCCAAATCCCCCCCAAATCCCCTCCTAACCCCCCCAAATCCCCCTCCCACCCCCCAGGACCCCTATATCCCACCTCCCAGACCCCCAAATCCCCACCAAATCTCACCCCCAACCCCTCCAAGACCCCCAAATCCCCTTCCAATCCCCCTCCCACCCCCCCAAGTCCCCCCCAAACCTCCCTCCCAACCCCTCCAAGACCCCCAAATCCCCCCCAAGCCCTTAAAATCCCCCCCCTCGCACCTCCCCAGGTCTCCATGCTGCAGAGGGGGCTGAGGGCATGGGCAGCGAAGGGCGCGATGCGGGCGAGATCCCGGGTACGAACCCGTGTGGCCAAAAGCGACTGGTGGGCGTCGCGGAAGGTGGTGTCGGTGAGAAGCAGCCCCCGATGCTCCCGCAGCGCCCGAGCGAACCCTGATGGGCCCTCGCGCTCCAACACGGCTCGCAGCCCTGCGGGGGGGGGCCCTGCGGGACAAGGGAGGGGCTACACACCACGGACATGACAGCACACGCCACCGACATGCTATCACATGGGATACAGATGCTATCACACGCCACAGACATGCTATCACAGGGGATACAGACATCACATGCCATGGACATGCTATTAGGAGGGACAGATACTCTACCACATGCCACAGACACACTATCACATGCGATACATACAGGGTCCGATTGAATATGCAATCATGAGTGATATGTGTGCTATCACATGTGATGCACACACTACCAGATGCGACACACGTTATCACAAGTGATATATACACTATTACATGCCAAGCACACACTATTGTGAGTGATACGTATGCTATCACAGGCCATGGACACACTATCAGATGCGATGCACACGCTATCACACACAATACACACGCTATCACACGCTATCTGACATGGTGTGCACACACTACAACACAGTATTGTGACGCACACATGAGCACACGCTACGCACATGCTACTGCTTGGAACACCCGCTCTCACGTGACGATGCACACACTGCCACATGCTGGGCAGACACCCCACACGCTGAGGCCCAGGCCACGCCAAGCCCACACCCAGCACACGCTAAGCACACACGTGTCTCACCCATGGGCACCGGAGGGGGGGTGGGCTCCACCAGCGCTGCTTTGGCCTTGACAGGCAGGGGGGTGCTCGGCCCGTTCACCATCACGTGACCTGGGGGGAAGGAAAAGGGGGGGCTGGGACCCCAAAATCCACCCAAAGCCCCACAAAATCCCTCCCAGAGACGCCCAAAACCCTCCACAGGAACCCCAAAATCCCCCCTAGTGACCCCAACCTCCCCCCAAGCCTCCCAATATCCCCCCCAGGAACCCAAATATCCTCCCCAACCCCCTGCAGGGACCCCAATATCCCCCCCAAGGACCCCAATATCCCCCCAGGGATCTCAGTAGTCCTCCCCAGCCCCACCAGGGATCCCAATATCCCCCCCAAACCCCTCCAGAGACCTCAATATCCCCCCCAGGGACCCCAATATCCCCCCCAAACCCCTCCAGGGATCCCAATATCCCCTCTAGGAACCCCAATATCCCCCCCAAACCACTCCAAGGACCCCAATATCCCCCCCAGGGACCCCAATACCCCCCCCCCCGAGACACCAATACCCCCCCAGGAACCCAAATAACCCCCCACCCAGGTAGTGCAGCAGCTTCTGGGCTCGGTTCTGCCCAGGCTGAAGGTGGAAGAGCTCGGGGTTCTCATCGATGAACTGCGTGTCAGCAGCGCCGCCCAAGAACTGCGGGTGCGCCAGCACATTCTGCAGGAACGGGATGTTCGTCTGCGCCAGAGGCGCCCGTCAGCATGCAACACACGAGGGACAAGAGCAGTAACCCCTCCCCTGTCCTCATGCGACGCACGAGGGACCTCATAGTTGCCTTCCAAGCCCTCCCTGTGCGACATCCTTGGGGATACACAAGGGGCTCAAGCAGCACCCCCCTCGTGCAATGCACGAGGGACCTCATGAGTGACTTCCAAGCCCCTCATGCATCACACCAGGACCTCATGCGTCGCACCAGAGCCCCCTCAGCCCCTCGTGTGTCACACCAGTGCCCCTCCAGCCCTTCATACATGGCACCAGAGCCCCTCCAGCCCCTTGTGCATCACACCAGGACCTTGTGTGTCACACCAGAGCCTCCCCAGCCCCTCGTGCATCACACCAGGACGTCGTGCATTGCACAAGAGCCCCCCTCCCAGCCCCTCTGGCCTCACCTTGACACCGCGGATGCGGAACTCAGCAAGGGCGCGGCGCATTTTGGCGGCGGCAGCCGTCTGGTCGGGGCCGTGCGCCACCACTTTGACGAGCAGCGAGTCGTAATGAGGTGAGATGAGGGCACCCTGGAAAGCCGAGGCGCCGTCCAGCCGGATGCCCATGCCCTCGCCGCTGCGGAACACCTGCACACAGCACCCGCAGTGCCTATAGGCATCTATAGGTGCACCTGGAGGCACCTACAGCCACCTACAGGCACCCTAGAGGAACCCAGAGCCACCCCAGAGGCATCTAGAGGCACCTATAAGGAATTAAAGGCATCTCAGAGGCATCTAGAGGCACCTATAGGGACCTACAACCACCCTAGAGGCACCTAGAGGCACCCAGAGCCACCTCAGAGGCACCTAGAAACACCTATAGGGACCTACAGCCACCCCAGAGGCACTTGTAGGCACCTATAGGGACCTGCAGCCACCCCAGAGGCACCTAGAGGCACCCTAGAGGCACCTAGAGCCACCCCAGAGCCATCTAGAGGCACCTATAGGGACCTACAGCCACCCCACAGGCATCTAGAGGCACCCCAGGGGCACCTAGAGCCACCTCAGAGGCATATAGAAGCACCTATAGGGCCCTACAGCCACCCCAGAGGCACCTATAGGGCCCTACAGCCACCCCAGAGGCATCTATAGGGCCCTACAGCCACCCCAGAGGCACCTATAGGCACCTATAGGAACCTACAGCTACCCCAGAGGCACTTGTAGGCACCTATAGGGACCTACAGCCACCCCAGAAGCACCTAGAGGCACTTATAGGAACCTACAGCTACCCCAGAGGCACTAGTAGGCACCTATAGGGACCTACAGCCACCCCAAAGGTATCTAGAGCCACCCCAGAGGCACTTAGAAGCACCTATAGGGACCTATAGCCACCCCAGAGGCATCTAGATGCACCTACAGGGACCTAAAGCCACCCCAGAGGCACCTAGAGGCACCCAGAGGCATCTAGAGGCACCTATAGGGACCTACAGCCACCCCAGAGACATCTAGAGGCACTCCAGAGGCACCTACATCCACCTCAGAGGCACACAGAAGCACCTATAGGGACCTACAGCCATCCCAGAGGCACCTAGAGGCACCTATAGGCATCTACAGTCACCCCAGAGGCATCTATAGGCACCCCATAGGCACTTAGAGGCATCTACAGTCACCCCAGAGACACACAGAACCACCCCATACCCACCCATAGGCACCCTAGAGGCATCTACAGCCACTCCATAGGCACCTATAGCAACCTATAAGCACCCTATAGGCACCTACAGGCACCCCATAGCAACCTATAAGCAGCTATGTTACAGGTACCTTACAGGCATTTACAGTCACCCCACAGACATCTATAGGCACCATACAGGCATCTACAGCCACCCCAGAGGCACCTACAGGTACCTATAGGCACTCCATAGACACCTACAGGCACCCCATAGGCACCTACAGCCACCCCAGAGGCACCTACAGGTACCTATAGGCACTCCATAGACACCTACAGGCACCCCATAGGCACCTACAGCCACCCCAGAGGCACCTATAGGTACCTATAGGCACCTACAGGCACCCCACAGCCATCTACAGCCACTCCAGAGCCACCTATAGGCACTCCATAACCACCTATACGCTCCCCATAGCCACCTATAGGCACCCCACAGGCATCTCCAGCCACTTATAGGCACCCCAAGGGGGTCCCATGGGGGTCTCTAAGGGGTCCCAAGGGGAGGTCCCATGGGATTCCCAAGTGGGAGGTCTCAAGGGGGGGTCCCAAGGTGGGTCCAAATGGGGGTCCCAAAGGAGGGTCTCAAGGGGGGGTCCCAAGGCAGAATCCTATGGGATTCCCAAAGGGTGGGGGGGGTCTCAAGAGGGGTCCGAAGGTGAAATCCCATGGAATTCCCAAAGTGAGGGGTCTCAAGAGGGTCCCCAGGGGATCTCACAGGGGGTCCCAAAGGGGAGTCCCATGGGATTCCCAAAGGGGGGGTCTCAATAGGGTCCCAAGGTGGGTCCCACGGTGGGTCCAAAAGGGGGTCCCAAAACAGGGTCTCAAGGCGGGGTTCGAAGGGGTTCCCAAAGGGGGAGGATTTCGGGGGGGAAGGTCCCTGGGGCACCTCGATGCGTCCGGTGTCGGGCTGGAAGCCGCGCGCGGGGTCCTCGGTGGTGACACGGCACTGGATGGCGCAGCCATTCACGCGGATGCTCTCCTGGCGCAGCCCCAGCTCCGGCAAAGACTTCCCCGCCGCCACCTGCAGCTGCGCGTGGACCAAGTCCACGCTACCGGGGGGTCACAGGGGGACCCCAGGGATTTGGAGGGGAACCCGTTTTTGGTGGGAATCAGGGGCTTTGGGGATCAGAACATCCTGCATCCCACCAGGGACCAGAACCATCCTGCAACCATCAACCTCAGGGACCCAGGGGTTTGGGGAGAGCACAAGAGGTTTGGGGGGACCCCAGGGGGTTTTGAGGTGTCCCCAGGGGATTTTGGGGTCCCTCCAGGTGATTTGAGGGTTCCCTATTTCCCACACTCACTCCGTGATCTCCTCGGTCACCGTGTGCTCCACCTGCAGCCGGGAGTTGACCTCAATGAAGTAGTAGTCGCCGCGCTGGTCCACCAGGAACTCCACCGTCCCCGCATTCTCGTAGCCCACCTGCGCACCCCAAAACCTTAGCAGGGTCCCCCAAAACTCCTAGGTGCCCCCCAAAACGTTTGGGATCCCCCCAAACCCCTGGGTGCCCCCCGAAATCCCTGGATGCCCCCAAAACTCCTGCACCTCCCACCCAACTTCTCCAAGTTCTGGAACTTCTCCAAACCTCTTGGTGACCCCCAAACCCTGGGGTCACCCCCAAATCCATGGGGCTCCCCCAAAACCCCTGGGTGCCCCCGAAACTCCTGCATCTCCCACTCAACTTCTCCAAGTCCTGGATTCTCTCCAAACCCCTGTGTGACCCACAAAACCCCTGAGGTCACCCCTCAATTTTGGGGTCCCCTTCCAATTCCCAAGTGCTCCCCAAACTCCTCAGGCCCCCCAAAACCCCTTGGTTTCCCCCCACATTAACCCCTTGTTTCCCCCAGATGACATCAAAGCCTGGTTCTTCTTGGTGCAACCCCTGGGCCTTTCCAAACCCCTGGATCTGCCCCAAATTTCGGGGTCCCTCTCACAAATTTGGGGGTGCAGGACCTGCTGGGCGAGGCGGACGGCGTCTTGGGCGAGGCGAGCGCGGAGGTCGGGGTGCAGCCGAGCGGCCGGGGCGATCTCCACCACCTTCTGGTGGCGACGTTGGATGGAACAGTCGCGCTCGTAGAGGTGGACGACGTTCCCATGTTGGTCTCCTGCGGGAAAAAGGGGGGTCAGGGCACTCCAAAAATGGTCCTGGCACCCCAAAAATTGGTTGGGCACCCCAAAAAATGGGATGGAAACCCCAAAAATGGGACCCAGGAAGCCCAGCATCACCTAAAAGGGACTCAGGGACCCCTAAAAGGGACCCAAAGCTCAGGGCACCCCAAAAAGTGGTTGAGCACCCAAAAAAGGGACCCAAGCACCCCAGAAAAGGGACCCAGAGGTCAGAAAACTCCAAAAATTGGATGGGCACCCCAAAAAGAGACAAAGGGACCCCAGAAAGGGACCCAGGGACCAATAAAAAGGACCCAAGGATCAGGGCACCCCAAAAAGCCCCCCTCAAAGACCCAGGGACCCTCCAAATCCCACCAAAGATGCCCCCTAAAGACCCAGGGACTCCGCTAAAGATCAGGAGACCCCCCAAATCCCCCCCCCTAAAGACCAAGGGACCCCCCCAAATCCTCCTCCAAAGAGCCAGGGACCCCCAAATCCCCCCCAAAGATCCCCTCTAAAGACCCAGGGACGCCCCAAAAGCCCCCAGGACCGCTCAAATCCCCCCTCTAAAGACCCAGGGAACCCTCCAAAGACCCCCCCCAAAGACCCAGGGGACCCCCTAAAGACCCAGGGACACCCCACATCCTCCCAAAGACCCCCCAAAAGCCCCCAGGACCCCTCAAATCTCCCCCTAAAGACCCAGGGACCCCCAAATCCCCACAAATCCTCCTCCTAAAGACCCAGAGACCCCCCAAAAGCCCCCAGAACCCCCCCAAATCCCCCTCCAAAGAGCCAGGGACCCCCCTAAAGACCCGGGGACCCCCACCCCTAAATCCCATACCTAGGATTTGGACCTCGATGTGTCGCGGCCGCTCAATGAACTTCTCAACAAAGAGCTCCCCATTGCCAAACGCAGCCAGCGCTTCCGAAGAGGCGCGCGAGAAGCTCTCCTCCAGCTCCTGCCGCAGGGGGAAAAGGGGGGGGACATGACACCCATGAGTGACCCCCAAAAACAGCCAGGACCCCCCAATAACCTGGGTTCCCTCCTAAAATGCCAGGGTCCCCCAAATCCCTGCCCAAGGCTTCCAAGGAGGTGCTTGAGAAGCTCCTACGATGGAGGACCCCTCAACCGCTGCGCCTCCACCAAACATCTGGAATTGGGGAGGTCCTAGGGAAGTGAGGGGGTGTCTAATGGAATTGGGGGGGGTGTCTATGGAGTGGGGGTCCTATGGAGTTGGGGGGGTTCCCATGGAACTGGGAGGGATCCTGTAGAATTAGGGGGGTCTCAGGGAGTCAAAGGGTCCCTTGGAATTTGGGGGTGGGGATCCATGGAGATGAGGCGGTGCGATGAGTTGGGGGGTCCAATGGAATTGGGGGGTCCCACGGGATTGGGGGGGGGTCCCATGGGATTCAGGGGTTTAATGGAATTGGGGGGGGCATGGAACTTGGGGGGGTCCCATGGAATTAGGGGGTCCAATGGAATTGGGAGGAGTCCAATGGAATTAGGGAGGTCTCACAGAATTAGTGGGGGTTCAATGGAATTGGGGGGATCCCATGGAATTGGGGGAGGGTCTCATAGAATTGTGGGGATCCTATGGAATTGGGGAGGTCCTACGAAATTGAGAGGGGTCCCATGGAATTGGGGAGGTCCTACGGAATTGAGAGGGGTACCGTGGAATTAGGGGGGCCGTACCTCGGGGGCTCGCACCACTCTCATGCCACGCCCCCCCCCACCGTGCGCCGCCTTGAAGATCACGGGGAAGCCGACACGGGTGGCGAAGTCCTGAGCCTCGGCCAGAGCCGACACCGGCGCTGGCGTCCCTGGCACCACTGGCACCCCTGGAGGGGGCAGCGCCACCGTCACCCCCCCAGCATCCCAAAACCACACCCAGAGCCCCCCCAAAACTCCCAGCACTTCAAAATCCCCCAGAGACCCCTAAAATCATCCTAGAGTCCCCCCCAAAACTCCAAAACCACCCCAGAGACCCCCACAAACCCCCCAGCACCTCAGAAACCCCCAGAGCCCCCTAAAACCACACCCAGAGCCCCCCAACCCCCCCCGGCACCTCAGAACCCACCAGAGATCCCCAAAACCACCTCCAGAGCCCCCCAAAACCCCACAGCACCTCAGAACACCCCAGAGATCCCCCAAACCATCCCCAGAGCTCCCCCCAACACCCCAAAACCATCCCAGAAACCCCCCCAAACCCCCTTCCCCCATACTCCGACTGCCCTTCAAACCACTCAGCACCCCAAAACCACCCTGGTGACCCCCTAAATGACCCCCTAGCCCCCCCAAATGACATCCTACCCCACTCCACTCCCCCAAATTACCCCACAGTCCCCCAGTGTCCCCCCAAATGACACCCAAACCCCTCTCTAACTCCCCCACATGAACCCATAGCCCCCACAAATGACACCCTAACTCCCCTCCAACCCCTCAAATGACCCCATAGCACCCAATTACTCCACAGTCCCCCAAGTGACACCCTAATCCCCCTCCAACCCCCCCAATCACCCCATAGCTCCCCCCCAAATCACCCCATAACCCCCCAGAACTTCCCCAAATAACCCCATAACCCTTCCAAATAACACCCTAACCTCCCTCTAACCCCCCCTCCCAATCACCCCATACCCCCCCCAGCCCCACGGCCCCCCTCACCGGCAGCGATGGCAATGCTGCGCGCCTCCACTTTGTCTCCCATCTTGCGGACGACTTCGGGGGGGGGTCCCACAAACCGGACCCCCGCGTCTAAGCAGGCTTGGGCGAAGTCGGCGCGTTCCGACAGGAACCCATAACCCGGGTGGATGGCGTCCACGCCGTTCTCCTGGGGGAGGCGGGCATAAAGAGGGGGCACAGCACCCCCAGACCCCCTAAATGGAACCCAGGGGGCCGGGACCCAGGCAGGGCACGGGACCCCCAAAACCCCCCCAAATGGAACCCAGGGGACCCCAGGCCCTCCCAAACAGGACCTAGAGTGGGGCACAGGACCCCCAGACCCCCTCAATAAGGGACCCAGCTGTCCCCATGCCCCCCTATAGGGGACCCAGATGTCCTCTTCTCCCCCACAGATGACCCCAACTGTCCCCACGTCCCCCTACAGGGGACCCACATGTCCTCTTCTCCCCCACAGAGGCCTTCAACTGTCTCCATGCCCCCCACAACTGTCCCCACGCTCCCCTATAGGGGACCCACATGTCCTCTTCTCCCCCATAGACGACCCCAACTGTCCCCACACCCCCCTTCAGGGGACCCAGATGTCCTCTTCTCCCCCACAGAGGCCCCCAACTGTCCCTATCTTCCCCCCCAGGAGACCCCGGCTGTCCCCATGTTCCCTCCCGTTTGTCCCCCCGTACCTGGGCGACACGGATGATGTCGGGGATGTGCAGGTAGGCCTGGACGGGGGGCAGCCCCCGCCCCACCAGATATGCCTCATCCGCCTTCTGACGGTGCATCTGCCCCGTGTCCTGCTCCGAGTACACGGCCACCGTGCGGATACCCAACTCCGTGCACGCCCGGAACACACGGATGGCGATCTCACCTTGGGGATGCGGGGACATGGGCACACCCCAGAGACATCCCAGGGACACCCCATCCCATGCCGACATCCCATCAAGGATATGGGGACACGCAGGGAGGTGGGGACATCCCATCCCATTGGGACACAAGAACGTGGGGACACGGGGACACCCAGGACATGGGGACATGGGGACATGCCATGCCATTGGGACATGGGAACGCTCCAGGGACAAGGGGACATCCCATCCCATTGGGACATGGGGATATCCCAGGACATGGGGACCCAGGGGGACATGTGGGTCATGAGAACAATGGAGGAGGGACAGGAGGAGGGTACATGGGGGGGCTCAGGTGGCACAAGGGGACATGAGGGGCATGAGGACAATGGGGAGGGACAGGAGGGGGGGCCATGGGCGGCTCAGGGGGTACAAGGGGACACGGGAGGGGCTCAAGGGGCACAAGGGGACATGGGGACAATGGGGGTGGACGGGGGGGGGACATGGCAGGTTCAGGGGGCACAAGGGGACATGGGGGGGCTTAGGGGGCACAAGGGGACATGGGGGGCATGGGGACAATGGGGTGGACAGGAGGGGGGGACATGGGGGCACAAAGATACACAGGGGGGGCTTAGAGGACCCAGGGGGACATGGGGACAATGGGGGGGGGGAGTCTCGGTGTCCCCACTCACCCCTGTTGGCCACCAGGACCTTGCGGATGGGCTGGTAGCTGATGGGGCGCCGGGGGCCGGGGGGGCCTCGCAGCAGCCGCCCCCCCAGCAGAGCCCGGCCCCCGCGGGGGACCCACAGCTGGAACATCTGGAACGGGGCATGTGGGGTCAGGGGGGAGCAGAGACCCCCTAACACACCCCTTGCCCAATCCTATAGGAGCCAGCAAAGAATCCCCTCACCTTGCCCAACCCTATAGGAGCCAGCAGAGAATACCCCCCCTCGCCCTTTGCCCCCTCCTCCCCCCCGCCCTTTCCCCCAGTGCCCCCTGACCTCTCCTCCTCCCCCACCTTGCACAACCCTATACAAGCCAGCAGAGAATCCCCTTCCCTCCATCCCATAATACACCCGTGTGTGATTCATTAACAAGGGGGCTCAGCCTTGCATGAGGAACCCCTCCTTGCACAAGAGCCCCCACTTTGCACAAGGAAACCCCCCTTTGCACAAGAGCCTTTGCACAAGGACCCCCCCTTTGCACGAAGACCCCCCCTTTGCATGAGAGATCCCTCACACGAGGATCTCCCTTTGCACAAGAGATCCCTTGCACAAGGGCCCCCCTTTTGCACCAGGGTCCCCCTTGCACAAGGACCTTCCCCCTTTGCACGAGGATCTCCCTTGCATGAGGAACTCCTTTTGCACAAGGACCTTAGCACACGTGCCTCTTGCACAAGGAGCCCTCACACAAGGATCACTTGCACAAGCACCTGCTTTGCACAAGGATCCCACGCACAAGTTGCCTTCGTGCACGTGGACCCCCTTTGCACGAGCACCTTTGCACAAGGACAGCTCACACCACCCCAACTCCTTCACCACCCCCACCTTGCACAAGCACCTTTGCATAAGGACCCCCCTCACAAGCACCTTTTGCACAAGTCCCCTTGCACAAGGACCCCCCTCACCAGAGCCCTGCTCACACGAGCACCCCCTTGCACAATCACTTCCCCTCACACGAGCCGCTCTTGCATGAGCTCCTTTGCCTGAGTGCCTCTTGCACAAGCAGCCCTTTCACAAGCCCCCCTTGCACGAGCAACCCCCTTTCACAAGCCCCCCTTGCACGAGCCCCTTTCACACACCCCCAAGCGCCTCTTGCACAAGCAGCCCTTGCACAAGCCCCTTTTGAACTCAGCCCTCTTGCACGAGTCCCCCTTGCACAATCCCCTCTTGCACACGTACCTTTGCCCAAGCCCCTCTACTCTCGCACAAGACCCCCTTGCATGAGCTCCTTTTACACCAGCCCCCTCTTGCACAACCCCCCTCCTTTTCACGGCCCCCCCCTCTTGCACGAGTACCTTTGCCCAAGCACCTCTTGCCCGAGCAGCCCTCGCACGAGCCCCTCTTGCCCTGACCCGCTCAGGCCAGGCCTCGCACGCCCTCGCACGCCCTCGCACGCCTGCCCCAGTGAATCATTCACCCGGGCAGGGGGGGGATGGAACACGGACAAAGTCCATACAGCCCCTATGGATCCATACAGCCCCATAGGGACCAACTGGGAGCACTGGGATGGCCAAATCTATAGGGGGAGGGGGGTCTCCAGGGGGTCCCAGGCCCCATAGGAGATTCCAGCCCCTATAGGGGGCTGATGGCGGGGGTGGGATTTGGCTGCTATAGGGGAGCCAAGTCTATAGGAGGATGGTCTATAGGGGGGTTCCAGGCCCTATAGAGGGCTGTACGGGGGCCTTTGGCCACCATAGGGAAGGCCAAGTCTATAGGGGGGTGGTCTATAGGGGGTCCCAGGCCGCATAGAAGCTGCCAGGACCTATAGGAGACCCCAGCCGCTGTAGAAAGCTGATGGGGGGGGGAGGCGGGGGGTCTTGGCCACTATAGGGGGGCCAAATCTATAGGGGTTGGTCTATACGGGGTCCCAGGTTTATAGGGGTTGGTCTATAGGGGGTCACAGGCCGTATAGTGGACTGATGGGGGGGCTTCGACCCCTAAAGGGGGATCCATTCTATAGGAAGTTGGTCTATAGGCCGTTCCAGGCCCTATAGGGTGTGATAGCGGGGGAGCTTTGCCCCCCTGGGGGGGGGGGGGGTTGGCCACTATAGGGGGGGCCAAGTCTATAGGGGGCTGGTCTATAGGGGGTCCCAGGCCCTATACGGGGCTCATGGGGGGAGGGGGGGGGGCTTCGGTCCCTATAGAGGGTTCAATTCTATAGAGGATTGGTCCGTAGGGGGTCGAGCCCTTGTAGAGGTCCCAGAGTTATGGGGGGAGGCGATCATATGACACCCCAGCCCCTATAGCGGGTCTCTCTATCTACGGGGGGAGATCACGTGACTCAGCCCATGGGGGGAGGCAGGTCACGTGCTCCCGGTGTCACCTGGTTCCCCGGTTCCCCCCCCTTTCCCCACTCACCGCTCTGCGATCGCGGCCACCGCTTCCCCCCCTCCCCCCCCGCCCCGCGCCCCGTTGGCCACGCCCCCGTTGGACACGCCCCCGTTGGCCTCCTATTGGTCAGTCCAGGCCACGCCCCCTCCGCCTCCTGATTGGCTCCGTCCGCCAACTCCCCCGCCTTCCCATTGGCTGAAGCGGAGGCCACGCCCACCATTAAACCACGCCCCCACACCCCAGCCTAGCCGTTGTCCGCGCTGATTAGTTGAGGGGGCGTGGTTTCGATGGGGACGTAGCCACACTGGGAGCTGCAAACCACCCAGGGAGGCGTGGCCACGTGACCCCAATGGGGCCATAACGGGCTCTTTTCTGCCTTAGGCGTCGCCTATTAAACATATTAATAAAGCCACCGCCCTGCCCCTCCTAAGAGGAGCCCTATAGGCCACACAGCCCTATAGGAGGCTCCTCATAGCTCCCCGCCCCCTATCTGTGCCTCCCCGCGACCTATAGACACCGGTATAGCTTTGGGACTACAACTCCCATCAGGCAACGCGAGCGGAGACAATGGCGCAAGGCGCCGCTCCACCCTCCCCTACCGGCCCACGCGCTGCGCATGCGGAGCCGCGCGGGGGCTGCGGCGGAGGGGTGGGGCTGAGCACCTGCGCGGTTTGCGCATGCGCAAATCCAAACCCCGCCCCTCCACACCTCCACGCGTGCTGAGACTCCGCCCCTCTGCCGCTCTTTGAGCGATCTGCGCATGCAAAGCCACGCCCCCTCCCCTAAAGCCACGCTCTTCGGCTCAAACCCGTGCGCTGTGCGCATCCGCGTAGCTCAAAACACGCCCACTTCTTCTGGAGGTCCCGCCCCTTGCGCGCTAACCCGCCCCTCCCGGTTACGCGCATGCGCAGTCGCTCGGGGCCGCCGCTCCGACGGTTCGCGCTTCCCCGTGGCTTCGCGCTCGCAGTCATGGCCGAGCCCGCCCTGC
Organism: Cuculus canorus; assembly: GCF_017976375.1. Classification (NCBI taxonomy): domain Eukaryota; kingdom Metazoa; phylum Chordata; class Aves; order Cuculiformes; family Cuculidae; genus Cuculus; species Cuculus canorus. The sequence continues at coordinate 58,428 of NC_071434.1, forward strand.
AGGCCCCCTGCGTCTCCTCCTCTTCTTCTTCCTCCCCCTCTTCTGGGCAGTCCCAGGTCGGGGGCTGCGAGGGAGGCGCGGGCTCCGCCTCCTGCGCCGGTAAATGGGGGTGGGGTGGGGCAGAGGGCGGTGGGGCGAGATCTGAGGGGCAGAGGGGTTTGGGGGGGAGATAGAGTGGTACGGGGCAAGATCTGTGGGGCAGAGGCGTTTGGGGGGAGATCTGGGGGGCAGAGACCGAGATCTGGGGAGCAGGAGCCTTTGCGGGGGAGATTGAGGGGGAACGGTCAAGATCTGTGGGGCAGAAGCCTTTGGAGGAAGATCTTGGGGGCACAGGACGAGATCTGAGGGGCAGAGGGTGAGATCTGGGGGGCAGGAGCCTTTGGAGGGAAGATGGAGGAATAAGGGGCAAGATCTGGGGGGCAGAGGCCTTTGGGAGGAGATCTAGGAGGCAGAGACCGAGATCTGGGGGCAGAAGTTGAGATTTGGGGGGCAGGAGCCTTTGAGGGGAGATCTAGGGGGGGCAGAAGGTGAGATTTGGGGGGCAGGAGCATTTGGGGGGAGATATAGGGGTAAGGGTCAAGACCTGTGGGGCAGAGGCCTTTGGGGGGAGATCTAGAGGGCAGAGTGCAAGATCTGTGGGCAGAGACCAAGATATAGGGGGCACAGGCCTTTGGGGGGCAGATACAGTGAGCAGAGGGCTTTGGGGGTGGTATGGGGGTAAGGGTCAAGATCTGTGGGGCAGAGACCTTTGGAGGGAGATCTGTGGGGTAGAAGCCTTTGGGGGGGACAGATCTGTGGGGTAGAAGCCTTTGGAGGGGCAGATTTGGGGGGCAGAAACCTTGGGGGGGCAGATCTGTGGGGCTGTTCCGTCTGATTTTGGGGTCCAACCCCATCCCGTCCCCCCTAATTTTGCCCAAAACCTGCGATTTCACCCCAAAACCTTTTATTTCCCCCCTGGATCCTCCCCGGCCCCAAATCCCTGTGTTTTCACCCCAAATATTGGGGAGGGGAGGTTAGATTTTGGGGTGACCCGGTGCCATCTGTGCTGCTCCCACCCCCAGCGTGAGGAAAATGGAGTAAAATCCCCTGGATTTGGTAAAAAATGGGGTAAACCCCCTCAAATTTGGTCAAAAATTGGATTTCTTTGCTTGGTGTGGGGGGGAAAGCACGATTTTGCCCTAAAAATGAGAAATGAGGAAATTTCCACTAAAAAAATGACCCCCAAGGCCCCCTTTTTGGGGGGAGGGGGGTGATAATACCCCAAACCCCACATTTCAGCATCTCTTTTGGGTCAAATTCCTGCAGAAACGAGTCTGTTAGAATTTGGGGGTGCCCCCCCTGCTTTGAGCCTGTTTGGAGGGTGAAGAATCAACCATCGGCGCCGAGTTGGGGGTGATCACCCCCAAAATCTCACTGGATTCAGCAAAATGAAGCCCCCCCCATCAAAGCAACCCCCCCCCGATTTTGGGGGGCCCCAGAATTTGGGGGGGGGCCTCAAGGAGGGATTTGAGGGCACCCCTGGGTCTCACCCCTCTGTCTTCTCTTCCAGATCCCCCCGTTTCTTCCTCTTCTTCCCAACCTGTTTCTCTCTTTCCGGCTTCATCAGGCAAGTTCCCCCCCTCCCAAATGAATTTTTGTCCCCCTAGGAAGAAAAATGTCGAGGGGGAGACCCCATAATTCACCTCTTGGATTTGGAGGGTCCCCAACATCGATTTGGTGGGCTCTGATGGCGATTTCAGGGTCCCAGATGCCAATTAGGAGTCCTTGATTCTGGTTCTGATGGGGGGGGACCCCAAAACCAGTCCCCACATTTTTGGGAGGGGGGGCGTTCCCCCACCTCATTTTGGGGGGCATAAAGAGGTCCAGGCCCCCTTCCCACCCCCCCAAACCTCCGAATTCCATCCCTTTTAGTGCTTGAGATGCTCCAAAATTAGACATTTTTCTTTCACTGTTTTTTCTTTTTCTTAAACCAATTTCAATCCCTCTTTTTCCACCTTCGTGGCTGCCCCACGGCTTCGCCCCATGGCTTCCTGGCTGTGCCCCACACCTTTGCCCCACGGCTGCTGCTTCTGCTTTGCACGACACCCCCCTCCCCGATTCCCCCCCCCCCATTTGCTTGATTGATGAAGAATTGACCATTTCTCATGTTTTTCACCCCAAACCAACCCCTCCCTTTGACCCACCCGCGTCTCACCCGCCGCCGCCTGGTTGTGACCTTTTCCACCTGGATCCGAGCCCGGAATTCGGGGCGACTTGGGAGGGGGAGGTGAGGAACCCCCAAATCCGTCTTCTCCCACCCCTTTGGAGACCCCAAATCATCTTGTTTTGACCCAAAACTGCGGGTGGGGGGAGGCTGTGACCACACTGAAATCCCAAACCTTTGGGGGGGTGGGGGTGAATCCTGCTCTGCTTTCCTGTTCCGGGTGGTTTTAGGCCCAAAGTGAGGTTCTTCAACTGATTTTGGGTGTCCACCATCCATTTTTGAGGTTCTTCCACACATTTTTGGAGTCCAAGACCCATTTTTGCTGTCCAATGTTCAGTTTTGAGGTTCCTCCACCCATTTTTGAGGTTCCTTCACTCATTTTTGAGGTTCCTCCACCAATTTTTAGGGTCCACTACCAATTTTGGAGGTTCTTCCACCCATTTTGGGTGTCCACTGCCCAGTTTTGAGGTTCCTCCACCCATTTTTGAGGTTCTTCCATCCATTTTTGGTGGTGAACACCCATTTTTGAGGTTCCTCCACCAATTTTTGGGGTCCACCACCCAACTTGAGGGTTCCTCTGCCCTGTTTTGAGGTTCCTCCCCCCATTTTTGAGGTTCCTCCCCTTATTTTTGGGGTTCACCACCCAAATTGAGTGTCCCTCCCCCCAGTTTTGGGACCCTCCCCTCAGTTTTGATGTTCCAACACCCATTTTTGAGGTTTTTCCATCCATTTTGGGTGTCTAACTCCCATTTCTGAGGTTCCTCACCTACTTTTGGGGTTCTTCCACCCCTTTTTAAGGTTCCTCCCCCCATTTTTCAGGTTCTTCCATCCATTTTGGGTGTCTAACTCCCATTTTTGAGGTTCCTCACCTACTTTTGGGGTTCTTCCACCCATTTTTGAGGTTCCTCCACCCATTTTTCAGAGTCTTCCATCCATTTTAGATGTCTTGCCTCCCATTTTTGAGGTTCCTCACCCCTTTTTGAGGTTCCTCCATCCATTTTTGAGGTTCTTCCATCCATTTTTGGTGTCTAACTTCCATTTTTGAGGTTCCTCACCTATTTTTGGGGTTCTTCCACCCACTTTTGGGGTTATTTCACCCATGTTTGGAGTCCTCTACCCATTTTTGGGCCTCCCCCTTCCCTTGCCTGATGAATTTGTGGAAACCCCCCCCCTTGCATGGCTGTGCCGAAGCGTTGGGCGCCAGGAGTGCCGTGCTCCATCTTCGCATGCCGCCCCCCCCGAAATCCGCATCCCCTTCTCCTGATTCTCTCCCCTCTCTCTGGCCCCAGCGGGTGCCACGGCGGCTCCAGTTGGGTTTGGAAACCGGGGAGTCCTTCCTAATCCCACCGGGATCTCCTCATCTTCGGGGGGGGTTGCACCGAAAGAACCCGATTCACCGGAATCGCCTTTTGAGGTCGTGCCAGATCGCGCAGTCTTCGACCGAGAATACGGCACTGCTTTGCTCGGCGAACGCGAAGTTCTCAGCCAAATCCCTGAAGATCGAGTCTGCGACTTCCCGGCCAAACCCCGCGCCGGTAGCCTTGGGAGCATCACCGGCAAGATCTCCGGTGGCTTGTGCCGGCAAACCTCTGGCACCGCCGCGGCGTTGGAAGAGGTGTCCAAGTGCGTGAGGGAGATGCACAGCTTCACCAGCGAGCTCTTGAGTTGGGATTTGGTGGAGCGGAATGGTGGCAATGGCATCACCGGGAATGGAATCACCACTGGGAACGGCATGGTTGGAATCGTCACCGGGAACGTGAGCGCCAGTGAGAATGGGATCACCGGCGACGGCAATGCCGAAGCAGACAGCTCGGGTGACTCCGACGACACCGTCATTGAGGAGGCTCCTCTTGCTGATCCCCCGGTTACTCCCCGTGCCGGCGTTGCCGGTGTCACCGTGGTGCCGCCGTCGCCCCCCTTTCACCATTCCCCCCCCCGTGCCGCCGCCATTTGCAACCGGGATTGGGAGGAGGAGCGGGTGACACTGCGGGCGCTGCGGGAGGTGGGGGAGCCAAACCGGGGCCCCGTGAGCGCTGGCGGGGATGCGAACGAGCCCCCCCTGCGCCTGCCCCGCCTGGCAGGTAAAAAAAGCACCTTTGCTGCCATAAAAAGGGGTTTTTTCTGTCCCAAAAACATCCTTTTCTGCCCCAAAAAGGGCCTTTTCTGCCCCAGAAAAGCCTTTTCTTCCCCCAAAATGGCTTTTTCTGTCCCTAAAAGGGCCTTGTCTGCCCACAAAGAGGCATTTTCTGCCCCAAAAATTTCCTTTTCTGCCCCAAAAGAGCCTTTTCTTCCCCAAAACATTGTTTTCTGCTCCAAAGAGGTCTTTTGCTGCCCCAAAAGGGCCTATTCTTTCCCCAAACCATCCTTTTCTGCTCCAAAACGGTCTTTTTCTGCCCCAAAAGATCTCTTTCTGCTCCAAAAGGGGCCTTTTCTGGCCCCAAAATGCTCCATTTCCCCAAAAATCTCATTTTCCACCCCAAAAAGCTCGGTTTCTCTCCCACAAGCTTCATTTCCACCCCAAAAATCTCCTTTTCCAGCTCAAAAAAGAAAGCTGCTTTTCTGCCCCCAAAGTTGCTTTTTCCACCCCTTAAAAAGCTCCTTTTCAGCCCCAAAAGGGGGGATTTGCGGGGATTTCTGCCCCAAAACTCCTATTGATCCCCAAAAAAGCTCTTTCACTCTAAGAGCTCCTTTTCACCTCAAAACTGGGGTGCAGAAACCCAAGAAGGGACCCCAAAAGGGGGGATTCAGCCCCAAAATGCTGCTGGGGTTGGGGGACCCTCTTGTTTTGGTGAGAAAAAGGGGAATTTGCTGCAATTTGGGGGGATTTGCACCAATTTTGGGGGGATATGGAGCATTTTGAGGGAATTTACATCAATTGGGGGCAATTTTAGGGGGATTTGCATCCATTTGGGGGGGTTTGGTCAATTTTAGGGGGATTTTGCATTAATTTACGGCAGTTTTGGGGGATTTTTGGCAGTTCTGGGGGTTTGGGGCAAGTTGGGGAGAATTGGGAGCAATTTGGGTGATTTGGACCAATTTTGGGTGGATTTCAGCAATTTTGGGGGATTTGGGGCAATTTGGTGGCTTTCCACCCTGGGTGGGAGCTGTTAATGAATGGTGATGAGCTTTAATTAATCGGGGGGGGGGGGGGCATTAATTGGTGCGTGCACCTACCGAGGCGGTGGACGGGGGAGGAAGCGATGGGTGGGTTTTAGCCTCATTTTTGGGGTGAATCGAGGCCATGTTGGGCCATTTGAGGCCCAAGGAAGCCATGGGAGGTTCTGACGTTCTGACGTGACCTGAGGCCCTGGTGTCCCCCCTGATGTCCCCTCCGTGTCCCCTCCCCGCAGCCCGGGACCTCCTGTTGTGGCGGGACGCCCGTCGCAGCGCGGTGGCCTTCGGTGCCAGCCTCCTCCTCCTGGTCTCCTTCGCTGCCCTCAGCGCCGTCAGTGTGGTCGCCCACCTCGCCCTCGCCCTCCTCTCCGTCACCATCAGCCTCCGCGTCTACAAGGCCGTCATCCAGGCCCTCCAGAAGACCGAAGAGGGACATCCCTTCCAGTAAGAGGGGACTTGATGGTCTGACACCCACTTCTGAGGTTCCTCCACCCAGTTTTCAGGTTCTTCCACTTGTTTTTGAGGTTTTTCCACTCATTTTGGATGTCCAACACACAATTTTGAGGTACCTTCACTTGTTTTGGAGATCAAACACACATTTTTTAAGTTCTTCCACCCATTTTTGAGGTTCCTCCACCCATTTTTGAGGTTCTTCCACCCACCTTTGAGGTTCCTCCACTCATTTTTCAGGTTCTTCCACCCATTTTTTTTGATGTTCTTCCACTCGTTTTGGGCGTCCAACACCGAACTTTGAGGTTCCTCCACCCATTTTTGAGGTTCTTCCACCCACCTTTGAGGTTTCTCCACTCATTTTTGAGGTTCTTCCACCCATTTTTTTTGATGTTCTTCCACTCGTTTTGGGCGTCCAACACCGAACTTTGAGGTTCCTCCACCCATTTTTGAGGCTCTTCCACCTCTTTTGGGCATCCAACTCCCATTTTTGACGTTTCTCCACTCAGTTTTTGAGTCCTCCACTCACTTTTGAGGTTCCTCCACCCATTTTAGGAGTTCAACACCCAATTTTGAGGTTCTTCCACACATTTTTAAGGTTCGTCCACCTGTTTTGGGCATTCAACACCCACTTTTGAGGTTCTTCTACCTGTTTTGGGCATTCAACACCCACTTTTGAGGTTCCTCTACCTGTTTTGGGCATCCAACACCTAATTTTGATGTTCCTCCACCTGTTTTGGGAGTCCTCCACCCATTTTTTATGTTCTTCCACCCATTTTGGACGTCCCTCCCCATTTTTCCCTCCCACCCATTAGGGTGCACAGGGGAACTTTGAGGTTTGGGGGGAGCAGGTAGATTTTTGGGGTGTGGAAGGCCAAATCTGAGGGCCCCCCCCCAATTCGTTGTGTCCCCCCAGATCTGACCTAGACCTGGATGTAACCCCCTGAGATGTTCCAGGCTTTGGGCTTCAAGGCAATCCTGGGCAATTTTGGGATGCAGAATACACTTTTTGGGGTGCCAAATATGCTTTTTAGGATGCAGGATGATTTTCTTTGGGGGGGGTGGTGTCTGACTCTCCCCCCCAACCCATCCGCCCCCTCCCAGGTCCTACTTGGACATGGACATGACCTTGACCCGTGAGATCTAGGCTTTGGGTTTCAAGTGGTGGATCCAGGGCAATTTTGGGGTGCAGAATATACTTTTTGGAGTGCCAAATATGTTTTTTGGGGTGCAGGATGATTTTGGGGGGGGAGATCTAGACCTCCTCACAACTCATCCCCCCCCCTCCCAGGACCTACTTGGACATGGACATGACCTTGACCCCTGAGACCTTCCATGCTCTCACCTCTGCTTTCTCCCTTCACCTCAACCGAGCCCTTCGCTTCCTCCTCCGCCTCTTCCTCGTTGAGGACCTGGTGGATTCCCTTAAGGTAGGGAGCCTTCCTACCCCCTTCCCCCCCCGATCCTCTTCCCCCCCTTTTCACCCCCTGGGGACCCCCCAAAACCCCCCTCTTTTAACATGCCCCCGCAAAAAATTCAAGCTGGCTTTGACCTTGTGGCTGTTGACCTACGTGGGCGCCGTCTTCAACGGCATCACCCTCCTCATCCTCGGTAAGTGCACACCCCCCCATACCCTCCCCCCCTTTCATTTAAGGGGGAGCACCCCCAAAAATGACATTTGGGGGAGCAGGACCCTCCCAAAACTGACACCCCCTTTCTTCTAGCTGAGCTCTTAGCCTTCACCCTCCCACCCCTCTACGAGAAATACAAGGTGAGGCTTAAAAAGGGGGGGAGGCGCCCTAAAACTAAAGGGGAGAGCACTTAAAAATGAGGGGGGGGGACCTTAAAGATTGCCCTCCCCCCCAAAAAAAAGGGGGGAGCTTTAAACACCCCCCTCCAATTTGCTTCTACCAGATGCAGATCAATCACTACGTGGGCATTGTCCGGCGCCGGGTCGCCGAGCTGCGGGCTTAGTAAGAACCAGGGCTCTCACCCTCCCCCCCCAAATCGAGAGGACCCCCAAATCTATGGACACCCCCTCAAATCCCTGTGCCCCCCTCAGATCCCTGTGACCCCTCCCAAATTACTGTGACCGCCCCCCTGAATCACTGTGGTCCCCTGGCTCTCCCAGCTCCTCAAATCACCCTGAGCCCCCCGCAAACCCATGTGCCCTCCCCCTAAATCGAGCCCCCCCCTCCCCAAATCCCACAGCCCCCCCGAAATCCTTAGCGCCCACACAAATGTGTGTGGCCCGCTTGAATCCTCCAGCTCCCTAAATCACCCTGTGCCCCCCCCAAGTCCCTGTGCCCCCCCCAAATCCATAACCCCCCTAAATCCTCCAGCCCCCCAAGTCTCCTGCCCCGCCCCAACTCCCTGTGTCCCCCTCCCAAATCCCTGTGCCCCACACAACCTCTCTCCTCTTCCCATAGGATCCAAGCTGAAGCCCAGAAGCCACTGGAATGACCCCCCCACCGGGGGAGGGGCGGGGAATCAAGGGGGGAAGGGAAATATTGGGGTGGCCCCCCGATATCAGACCTCCCTCAACCTCCCAACGCCTCCCCCTACCTTGTAAGCCCCCCTAAAACTACCCGCTCCTAAAAAATCTCCCCCCCCGCCATCTCACAGTGGCGTCTGTCTGTCCGTCCCCCCACCAACCTTGAACTGTGTCCCGGGGGGGGGGGGGGGGGCTTCACCCCAAATCCCCCACTTGCCCCCTGCTCCAATTTTGTGCCCCACCCCAAAGCTCGTTTCCCCTTCCCCATTGTTAATTTTTTAATGTTAATTAAGGTGAAATGTCTGTAACTGCTGTAAAAGGGGGGGGATGGGGGGGGTTGTAAGACTCCCTTGGGGGGGGCTCAGCCCCCCCTCGAACCGCACTGTACCCCCCACCCCCAAAAAGTGAGGGGGAGGGAAATGGGGACCCTCACCCCCCCAAGCCTGGGGGGGGCATCAATAAAAGCACCGCCATGGAGGTGTCGTCCCCCTCTTTGCATAGGGACCCCCTGCGATGACCCCCAAAGTGACCCCCCCATTGTCCTAGGACCCCCCCAAAGTGACCTCCAATGGCCCTGGGACCCCTCAAGTGACACCTCATTGTCCTAAGACCCACCCTTAGGGGACCTATGCCTACTTCAAGGGGGCGTGGCCATATGTTAAGGGCGTGGGGTTCATAAAAGGGGCGTGGTTCACTTAAATGGGAGTGGATTCACTTAAAAGAGGGCGTGGTCAACAGGTAAAAGGACCATCCCCCGCCCCTTAAAGGGGCAATGGTCCTTTTAAACGGGCAATTCCCCTGTTAAATGCGTCCCACCCTGAGGGTCTACCTGAGCCCTCGAAGGGGGTTTGAATGGGTAAAGGGCCTTGGGGTCTGGCAGGATTGGGGGGTGGCATGGGATTTGGGTGTGGAATGGATAGAAGGTTCTTGGGGATGCAGGAATGGGGGGTTGCAGTGATGGGGGTGGAAAAAGGGGAGTGGAAACGGGGTTGGGGGGCTTTTGGGGTCCCCAGTAGTAGCAGGGCCTGAGGAGTCTCAGATATTGGGGTCCCCAGGGATGAGGGGGCTTGGGCGGGGGTTGGGGGGAGTAGGGTCGGAGGGAACGCAATGGAGGGGACTGGGAGGACCGGGGGGGGGGGGGGGGGGGGGGGGGGAAGGAGCTTAAAGGGACAGGAGCATCGTAAAGGGACAGGGGTTCCTTAAAGGGACAAGGAAACACCAAATGGGATTTGGGGGGGTCTTAAAGGTACAAGAGCACCTCAAATGGGATTGGGGAGGTGTCTTAAAGGGACCAGGGACCGCTTAACGGGGACAGGGGGTGTTAAAGTGACAGGGACATCCCAAATGGAAGGGGGGGGCGGGCTTAAAGGAACAGGGGGCGCCTTAAAGGGGGCAGGGACATCCAAATGGGATAGAGGACCCACACCTTAAAGGGACGGGGGGGCTATTAAAGGGACAGGGACACTTTAAAAGGACAGGGACATCCAAACGGGATGCGGACATCTTAAAGGGACAGGGACATCTCAAATGGGGATGGGGCTCTTAAGGGGACAGGGGCCTCTTAAAGGGATGGGAGGGGGCCTTCAAGGGACAGGGGACACCTTGAAGGGACAGGGACATCCCAGTGGAGTGGGGACCAGGAGCATCCTGGCTGATGACACGGGATGGCAAAAGGGTGCCCCCCCCTCCAGGGCTGGGAGACCCCTTAAAGGGCCAGCATCACCCCATTGTGCTCTAACGGGGACCCCAGCAAGGTGGGGAGACGTGTCTTTTAAGGTCCCTCCCGCCCCCCACTGCTTATGGATTCACCTGGGTTCTGGCAAAGGGGGATTGGGTTGGGGGACTCGGGGGCTCCATGATGGGGTGTGGTGTGGCAGAGGCAGTGGTAGGCAGGGGGTGGGGACGCTGCTATGGGGCTCCTGGCTAAATGTAAACGGACCGTAAATCGACGAACCCCCAGGATGAGGGAAAAGGGGGGTCCTTGGGTGCTCCGTGACCTCATGCAGCCCCCCCAGCATCCTTGGGGCACCCAGAATCACCCCCCCTCCATCCCCACCCCTTTGGGCTACAATGGGGCGTGGTTTGGGGAGTGGAAGCCCCGCCCATTGTTTGGGGAGGGGGCGTGTGTTCCCCAGTTCCCCCGCCCCCCGTCTCTTTGGCTTGGGGGATCGCTCCAAGTGCTCCCAGTGCCCCCGCCCAGGGAACCCAGGAGCCTCCTTCTTTCTCCTCCAGGGCTTTGGGGGGACCCAGGCTTTCGGGGATCCCCCAAAAAGTGGTGAGGGGACCCAGACATCCCGCCCCCTCCCAATTTCCCTCTGGAGTCTCCAGCAGTGATGGGGAGGGGGATTCGGCTCCGCTCGGGTCTTTCCGGAAAGGCTCGGAGGCGTTCGGGTGTTTCCGGATGAACTCGGAGAGCAGGCGGAGTTCGGCTGTCGGCGGCAGCTGCCGAAGGTGGGTTCGGGTATTTACGTAGAGGTGCCGGAAAGAGCCGAAGTCCGGAGGCGTTGCCGAGCCGAGTACTTCCGGAAAGACCCGAAGGTGGGAGGTGACTCCGAGCCGAACCTCTTCCGGAAAGAGCCGAACCGCAACGGGCGGTGCGTCGGGTGTTTCCGGCGCGGCGGCGGAAATGGCCGAGGGCCGGCGGCGGTCGCCATGTTGGGAGCTGCTGGGCGCTGAGGCGGTGCGGGTGTGAGGCGGCGGCCGGGCCCTGCGATATCCCTCTTTTGCTCCTTCTCCTTCCTTCCCTTTCTCCTCTCCCGTCCCTTCCCCTCCCCGGCCACCCCAATGGCGCTGGCCTGGCCCCCTCCTCCCGCTCCCTGAGCGCGGCCCGGGGCTCCCCTGCCCCTTCCGAGCCCCTGTCGCGATAGTGGGGGCGGGGGGCGACATGTCGGGCAGCGGGCGCAACCCCCTGCCCCCCCTCAGCGAGAGAGACCCTGAGCAGGTACGGTCTGGGGAGGGGAGGGACGGGGAAAGAGGGGGGCCCTGCTTGAGGGGCTGGGGGGAAGGGGGAGAAAGGGGGTCTGGTGTCGGTTTACGGGGGAGAAAGAGGTGGAAAAGAGGGAGAAAAGGGGGTCTGGAGTCGGTTTGGTGAGGGAAAGGGGAGAAGAAGGGGGAGAACGAGGTAGAAGAGGCGATCTGGGGTCGGTTTGGGGCGGAAAAGGGGAGGAAGGGGTAGAAAAGGGGGGCTTGAGTCGGTTTGGGCAAGAGAAAGGGGTAGAGAAGGGGAGCTCGAGTCGGTTTGGAGGGGAAAGGGGAGAAAGGGGGTCTGGGGTCGGTTTGGGGGGAGAAGGGAGTAGAAAAGGTCTGGGGTTGGTTTGGGGGGAGAAAGGTGGGGGGAAGAGGGTCTGTGGTCAGTTAGGGGGGGGAAAGGGTAGAAAAGGAGGTCTGGGGTCAGTTTTAGGGGGGGAAGGGGTAGCAAAAGGGGTCTGGGGTTTGAGGGGAGAAAAGCGGGGGAGAAGGGGTGCCTGGGGTCCAGTTTATGAGGTAGAAGGGTGGTCTGTGGTAGTTTGGGGGGCAAAGGGGAGGAAGAGGGGGAGAAAAAGGAGGCTGGGGTCGGTTGGGGGGGGGAAGGGGGTCTAGGATCAATTTTTGGGGGGAAGGAGTAGAAAAGGGGGCTGAGGTTAGTTGGGGGGAAGGGAGGAAGAATGGGAGGGAAGGGAGTCTTGGGTTGGTTTTGGGGGGGAAAGGGGTAGAAAAGGGGGTCTGAGGTCAGTTGGGCAGAAGGTGGTCTGGGGTCAGTTTGAGGGGAGAAAGGGAGGTAAAAAGGGCAGAAAAGGGTTTGTGGCGTCAGTTTGTGGGAGGGAAGGTGGGAAAAGGGGGTTTGGAAGGGGAAGAGGGTTCTGGGGCTGGTTTTGGGAGGAAAGGGAGAGAAAAGGGAGTCTAGGGTCAGTTTGGGTGGGAGAAGAAGAAAAAGTCTGGGCTAGGTTTGTAAGGGGAAAAGGGGTTCTGGGGCTGGTTATGGGAAAAGGGGGGAAGAAAGAGGGTCTGGCGTCTGGTTTGTGAGGAGAAGGAGGGGATCTGGGGTCTGTTTCATGGGGGGAGAGGAAGAAAAGAGCAAGAAAAGGGGGTGTGGGTTTGTTTTATGAGGGAAGAGGGGAAAGGGGGATATTGGGTCACTTTGCGGGGGAAAAAGTGGGGTCTAGGGTTAGTTTAGGGGCAAAAGAGGGGTTGGGTTTTGAGGGGAAAAGGGGGTCTTGGGCTGGTGTGTGAAGGGAAAGTGGAGTCTGAGAGTGTTGTGAGTCTTTCTCTGAAGAGAAAAGTGGATCTGCGCTCAGTTTGGGGGGCGGGGGGAAGGGGTCTGAGGGCTTCCTGGGACACTGCGTGGGGAAGAGGCAATCATGAAGTGGGGAGAAGGGGATCTGAGGGATCTTGTGTTGCTTTATGAGTGAAAAAAAGAGGGGAAGGGTCTCTGGGGTCCATTTGTGAGGGGGGGTGAAGTGAGTCTGGGTTCAATTTGTTGAGAGAAAGGGAGGGATCTGGAGGGGTTGGGGGTCCTTTTTGTGGCAGGTAAGAGGGGTCTGAGAGTGTTGAAAGTCTTTTTGTGAGGCGAAGACAGATTTGGGATCAGTTTATAGGGTGAAAAAAGGGTCTAAGGGGGTCCTGAGACATTTTGTGAGGAGGAAGAGGGGGTCTGAGAGGGTCCTGGGACCATCCATGAGAGGAAAAGGGAGTCTCGGGGGGGTTTGGGTTGTTTTGTTGTGGGAAAAGGCAGGAAAAGAGGGGTCTGGGTTGGATTTGTGAGGGGAAGGAGGGGTCTGGGTTGGGTTTGTGAAGGAAAAGAGGAACTTGAGGGGGATTGGGGGATGCTTTGTGAGGGAAGGGGGAGTTTGGCATGGTCCTGAGCCCCTCCACGAGAGGAAAAGGGGATCTGAGAGGGAATTAGGTTGTTTTGTGGTGGGAAAGGAGGGTAAAAAGGGACTGGGGTCGGTGTGTAAAGGTGGAAAGGGGGAATCTGACAGCGTCCTGGGTTCCTCTGTGAGGGGAAAAGGAGGACTCGGGGAGTCTGGAGTCAGTTTAGGGGGGAAAAGGAGGGGTCTGAGAGGGTCCTGGGTCCCTCCGTGAAGGGAAAAGCAAGGTCTAGGGGGCCCTATGCCCCCCCCCCACCTCCGCAGCCCCTTTGCCAGTGGGAGGAGTTTGGGGGGGAGGCAGCGTGAAAACACCCTGTGGCCTCCTATGGCCAGAACCCCCTCTTTGGGGCTGGATCCAGCTCCTCCATGAGACTTGGAGTAGGGAGTTGGGGGTCTGGGATGTTCCTGGGTTGCCCCCCACCCCGAGTCGTTGTTTTAGGGGATCCCTAAGGGACACCAGCCCCTGCTTTCCCCAAAAGCAGGGATCAAGGGGGCCAGGACTTGCACCCCAAAGGAATTGGGGTGATGAGGAGGTGCCAGTTCCCCATATTCCCCCATCTGGGGGCCTGGAATCTGCCGGGAAGGGGGTGTCATCGTTGTCACCCCCTTCTCTTTGACTCGGTGGCTGCGCAGAGCGGCTGTGGGGGCGTGAGCCCACCCCCTTCCCTGCTGCGTCCCCCACACATGATGGGGGCGGCATCACTGCTGCGGGCTGGGCACCCTTCTTGAGGGCTTGGGGGTGGGGGGGTTGATATGGGTGCCCCCTCTAATTATGTGGGGGCCACTTCTTATTATATGGGTGCCCACCAAACTATATGAGCGCCCCTCTTGCGATGGGCACTAGCTTCCCCCTGAAATGGGGAGGGCAGCGTTCGCTCCCTGCATCTGCTTTTTGGGGGGTGTCACCCCCAGACCCCTTTGGGGGGCAGCTGGAAGGGGAGGGTCCCTATTTTGGGGTGTGGGTCTGGGGGTGTTCCCAGCTTTGGGTACTGGCGGGGGGGAACGCACTTGTAGCTCATTTTTTTTAGGAACGGTCAGGGGGCTCCTTGGCGTTATGGATGATTTTTTTGGGCGGGGTCCCCACCTTCTGCAATGGGGAGGGACCCCCAAGTGATGGGGAGAGACCCAAGCAGGGTTGGGGGAGGACAATTCACACGTGGCTTCGTCTCTGTGTTCCCAATCCTGTGGACAAGGCGATTGCGGTTGCGTTCTGGCTGTCACCGTGGCGTTGGCCGCCCCCTCCTCATTTTGGGTTCGTTTCTGCTTATTTTTATGCTGTTATGTAACGATAGAGAATTATTCCAGATGGGAAGGATTTGGGGAAGGGGCAGCAGAGAGGAAAGGGGGGCTGCCCCAATCCATCAGCCAGACTCAGGGTGCCTCCCCCCATGTTTTCCAGCTCTTCCATCGCGTGTAGCCCGATCCGGCAGGATTTTATATAAACTAAAATGTTGAGGAATACCTAAATTTGGCTGACATTTCCGCACCGCCGCACCAAAGCTGCTTCCCCACTCCCAGTGTCTTCTGGCACCGCTGACACCAGTTATCCTGGAGTCTGTTGCAGGTGGCATCGGCACCGCTGGCGCCTCAGTCTCTCCGTGCCAGGATCTCTAGACCCAACTTATGACATCACCTCCGGCCCCGGTGACATCACCGTTGCCGCCATTCCAGTGGCAATTCCCAATGGGTTGCCAACCAGCGAGCCCCTCCTGCCCCGCTGCGTCCCATCAGTGTTGATTTTCCCCTTTTTTGCCCCGACTTCTCCTCCCTGGTGCTCCAGGTGTTCCCCAAAACGCCACGACCCCCCCATCTCTTGCTGCCCGCCCGAGCCGGCCTCAGCCCCAACCGGTTGAGCCGGTCTGGCGTTTCGGCGCTCCTTGGGGAGTTGAACCCTGGGCGAGCTTCCGCCGGCACCACCCTGCACCCAGCCGGCCGCCGGCGTCACTGGCACCACCGCAAGCTGATCCCGTTTGGGGTCTCCGAGCGTGAGTCTGCGCCGTGGGGCTGGGATCGCGGTGGGGAAACTGAGGCAGCAAGCAAAGGGGAGGTTTAGAGCTGTGCTCTGGACTTGGTTAAATAATGAGTTTGGCTAATGAGCGCCAAGCCTGGCACTGATTTCTGTAGCCATGGGGAAACGCCAAAGGCTGAGTCGTGTGGCCAAAACTGGGAGCGCCAAAGCAGCCGCCCATGTCCCGGTGAGGGGCACGGTGACCACATCCCGGTGTTCTGGCAAAGGCCGGTGCTGACAGCGCTTCCGGCAAAGCCTCACTAAGCCCCAGTGCAGCCACCACCATTCTCCTGGCACGACCTTTGCTGGGGGATGTTTGCCAGCCTCGCTGGAGAAAAGGTGACAGAGAAATGACAGGCACACTGGCCTCTTGTTGGTGTCACCGCGGACCCCCATGTTCTTTGTAGAGGGGGAAAAATCCGGCATCGGCACTACTGCGCGCCTCGAAACCGAATCCTTTCCCCAGCAGCGCAGCCAGATGGTGAAGCGCTCTCCCCGCCCCGTTGCCACGGCAGTTTTTTGGCACAAAACTCCCGGTTTTCTTCACTTTTCCCCATCATCCTCGTGGGGAGGTGCTGGATTCAGGGGGAGGGGAAGAGCCACCTGCCCCTGCACCCCAAAACGCCATGTTCTCCCCCTAAACCTGGGGTTTTGGCCCCTCGCACCCGGTTGCGCCATCGCTGACTGAGCATCGGCGAAATCTCCCCTCCCTCGCTTCCGCCGGCGGTTTCCTTCCCACGGTGGGGGGGGGGGGGGGGGGGGGCGCACCCCAAGGTTGTGACCCCCCCCAAACCACCCCTGCGAGGTTTCAAGGAGGGCTGCGGCGCCCCCAGATCCTGGAGGGGGGTGGGTTTGGCTCCGCTCCTTTGCCTGCTCACGCGCGGCCGTTATCTCCGGTGTTACTGGAGTGATGACAGCATGGGGGTGGGGGGTGACACTGCCCAGTGCCGGGGTGACTTTGCGGGGGGCTTTTGGGGTGTGCATTGAAGGGGTTTGGTGGCAGTGTCCTTTTTAGGGCTTTGGGGTGAATCCAGGAACCAGCTTGCCTGTTTTGGGGTGAAATGGTGGCATTTTGGCACCTTGTTCCTGGGAGGGGGTGACACTGCACTGGCCCCATCCGTTTTCCCCCAACCCCACCCCATCCCGAAACCACGGCGCTTGCGTCAGGTATCAGGGGCGGCTCCCGGCCTGCCCAGGGCGCGGCATGAGCACCGTACAGCAATGCCGCTCCTGGACTTTGCTCCCAGCTTGTTGAGAACCTCCAGAACGCCCCCCTGGGGATTCCTGGAGAGGTGAGGACAGACATCAAGGTGATTGTCCCCTTCGTGTCTCCCACAGCCCGGTGCCACCGAGGGGAAGGGAGGCGGGAAGGCCAACATGCTACGAGGCCGGAATTCGGCCACCTCCGCCGATGAGCAGCCCCACATCGGCAACTACCGGCTCCTGAAAACCATTGGCAAGGGCAACTTCGCCAAGGTCAAGCTGGCCCGGCACGTCCTCACTGGCAAGGAGGTGGGTGCCACTGTGGCCACCGTGGGAGTGGGTGCCCTTCGCCTGTGGGTGCCACCACAGCCACTATGGGGATGGGCACGTGGCCCTTGGCCTGTGGGTGCCACGCCAGGATTGGGGGCATGGTCCCTATCCTGTGGGTGCCACCACAAGGTCCTGGCTCTGTGGGTGCCACTGTAGGGATGGGTGCGTGGTCCTTGGCTTGTGGGTGTCACCGTGGCCACCATGGGGATAGGTACATGGCCCTCCGCCTGTGGGTGCCACGCCAGGAATAGGCACACAGTCCCTATCCTGTGGGTGCCACCGCAAGGTCCTGGCTCTGTGGGTGTCACCGTAGGGCTGGGTGCGTGGTCCTTGGCCTGTGGGTGCCACTGTGGCCACAAACTTGTGGCCCTGGTCCCGTGAGTGTCATCATGGGGACGGGTGCGTAGTCCTGGCCCTGTGGGTGCCACCGTGGGGACAGGCATGTGGTCCTGGCCCTGTAGGTGCTACCACAGGGATGGGTGCATTATCCTTGTCCCATGGGTGCCAGTGTGGCCACTGCAGGACATCCCTGTCCTCCTGCCCTCTGCCGTGGGGACATCCCTGCCCCTTGTCCTGTGGGTGCCACTGCATTGGGGACAGCCCTGTGCCTCTGTCCTTCGCCCTGGGGATGCCACTACTCTTGGGGAACAGCCCTGTACCCCTGTGAGTGCCGCCACGAGATCCTGGCTCGGTGGGTGCCACTGTGGGGGTGGGTGCGTGGCCCTTGGCTCGTGGGTGCCAGTATGACCAGCATGGGAATGGGCACACAGCCCTCGGCCTGTGACTGCCACCGCATTGGGGAAGCCCCTGTCCCCTCGCCCCATGGGTGGCACCGTGCCATGGGGACAGCCCTGTCCCCCTGCCCCTTGCCCTATGGGTGCCGCCACACCATGGGGACAGCCCTGTCCCTCACCCTGGAGGTGCCACCACACTTTGGGGACAGTCCTGTCCCCCTGCCCTTTACTCTATGGGTGCCATCACACCATGGGCACAGCTGTGTCACCCTGTGGGTGCCACCATGCCATGGGGACAGCTGTGTCCCCTCGCCCTGTGGGTGCCACAGCCTTGGGGACATCTCAGTCGCCCTGCCCCTTGCCCCATGGGTGCCTCTGCGCTGTGGGGACGTTCCCGGTGACATTCCCAGTCCCTTTTCCCTCCCATTCCTAGGTGGCCGTGAAAATCATCGACAAGACGCAGCTCAACTCCTCCAGCCTCCAGAAGGTGAGGGGGGGGCGGGGGCAGAGGTGAGGGGCAGTTGCTTTTGGGGCTCCCGCGGGGGGGGGTGCAACATCCCCCTCATACACACAACTTCCCTCTTCCTCGCAGCTCTTTCGGGAAGTGCGGATAATGAAGGTCCTGAACCACCCCAACATCGGTGAGGCCCCCCCAGTTCCATGCTGGGATGCCTGTGTCCTTCCTCCCCTTCCCTCTTCCCTTCTTTCCCCCCCCCCCCCCCCCCATTCTTTGGGCTCTCCCCAACCCTTTGGGGATCCCTGGGGGGTCCAAGGGGCCTCTTCCCCCCTGCCTCCAGCCCCACTTTGCCCCCCCTCGCAGTGAAGCTCTTTGAGGTGATCGAGACGGAGAAGACGCTTTACCTCGTCATGGAGTACGCCAGCGGGGGTGAGCGGCACGGGAAGGGTGGCTAGCGAGTTGAAAAAGGGGTTAGTGAGTTGGGGAAGGGGGAGTTTGGAGGTGGGAGAGGGTCTAGCAAGGTGAGGAGGGGTCTAGTGATGCGGTGGTCTAACTAATGAAATGGGAAAGGGGGTGGCTAGTGGGTGGGAAAGAGGCTAGCAAGGTGAGAAGGGGGTTAATGACACAGGGCTAGCTAATGAGGTGGGAAAGCAAGTGGCTAGTGAGATGAGGAGGAGGGCTAGCAAGCTGGAGGTGTGGCTGGGGAGCGATTAGCAAGTTGTGGAGGTGGGCTAGCAGGCAGGGAGGGGTGCCAGCAGGGCAGGGAAAGGGCTAGTGGGGAGAGAAGGAGCTGTCAAGGTGGGAATGGGGCCAGTGAGGTGGGCAAGGCATCTAGGGAGGCAGGGTGAAGGGAGCTAGCGGGTGGGGGCTAGTGAGTTGGCTATTGAGGCAGGAGGCGGCGCTATCAGACAAGGGAGAGAGGCTAGTGAGGCGGGGGACACACCTAGGGAGATGGGGTGGGGGCCTAGTGAGTTGGGGAGGGGGCTATTGAGGTTGGAGGTGGGGCTAGCAGGATGGAGAAGGGGCTAGGAAAACAGGGAGTTGGCTGTTGAGGCAGGAAGGCGGCCGGCAAGAGGGTGAGGGGGGCTATCAGGCTGGGGCAGGAGGCTAGCGAGGCAAGGAGGGGGCTAGCAGGCAGGGTTTGGGGGCAAGCGAAGTGGGGAGAGGGGCTAGGAAGGCTGCGGATGAGGCTAGCAAAGTGGGCTATTAAGGCTGAGGGCTGGGCTAGCAAGCTGGGGATCTAGTTTGCCTCTCACCCCCCTCTCTGCCCCCCAGGCGAGGTGTTCGATTACCTGGTGGCCCACGGGCGCATGAAGGAGAAGGAGGCCCGGGCGAAGTTCCGACAGGTCGGGGGTCGCCCTTGGGGCCCCCTCTGGGTGTTTGGGGGTCCCCCTGGTGGGGCTGGAGACCCCCTGAGCCCCCCTCCTGGCGTGGGGCCCCCCCTGATGCTCCCCTCTCCTGCAGATAGTGTCGGCCGTGCAGTACTGCCACCAGAAGTTCATCGTACACAGGGATCTGAAGGTGGAGACCATCAGGAACCCCTTGAATCCCTCCTGGGACCCCCGTGAACTCCCCCTGATGCCGCCGGGACACCCATGAATCCCCCCTGACATCCCTGGGATCCCCTTGAACCCCTCTGGGACCCTGCGACGCCCCTGGGACTCCCTTGAGTCACCCTACGGAACCCCCGATGCCCCTGGGATCCCCTTCAATCCCTCCCGGGCGCCCTCAATGCCCCTGGGACTCCCTTGAGTCCTCAGTGGGACCCCTTGACATCCCTGGGACTCCCTGACACCCCCGGAACCTCCTTGAACACCCCCCCTGCCCCAGGACCCGCTAACACCCAGGGCAGCGCCTGGACACCCCTGGGATCCTCCAGGCAGGAATTGTTGCGACCCCCAAGGTGGCACCCAGACACACCCCACCCCTGCCAGGACCCCCTGAGAGGGGACAGGACCCCCAGAGCAGCACCCAGACATCCTTGGGGACCCTGAGGAGGGGACAGAACCCCCTCAGGATCCCTAGAGCAGCACCTAGGGCCCTCCCAGGACCCCCGGAGCAACACCAAGGTGTCCTTGGGGACCCCCTGGGTGGGAACAGGACCTCCCTGGGGACCTCCAGGGCAGCACCCAGGCACCCCAGGTCCCCCAGAACAGCCCCCAGGATCCCCACAGCAGCACCCAGATGTCCTTGGGGATCCCCGGGAGGGGACAGGACCCCCCCAGGACCCCCAGAGTAGCACCCACATCCCCCTGGCACCCCTCAAACAGCACACAGACCCACTTCAGGGACTTCTGGGAGGGGACAGGACCCCCAGAGCAGCACCCAGATGTCCTTGGGGACCCCTAGGAGGGGACAGAACCTCTCGGGGACCCCCGGGACGTGACAGGACTCCCCCAGGACCCTCAGAGCAGCACCCAGATGTTCTTGGGGACCCCTGGAAAGGGACAGGATCCCCCCAGGCCCTCCTAACCCCCCATGGATGCTCTCCTTCCCCCTTCCCAGGCAGAGAACCTGCTGCTGGATGCTGACATGAACATCAAAATAGCGGATTTTGGCTTCAGCAATGAATTCACTTTCGGGAACAAACTGGACACATTTTGTGGGTCCCCCCCTTACGCTGCCCCCGAACTCTTCCAAGGGAAGAAATATGATGGCCCCGAAGTTGACGTTTGGAGCTTGGGCGTCATCCTTTACACCCTGGTCAGCGGCTCCTTGCCCTTTGATGGGCAGAACCTGAAGGTGATGTTGGGTTTTGGGGTGTCCTGGGGTTCCCCAAGTGGTCCCAGTGATGCCCATGGGCTTTGGGTTTTTTTTCCACTTTAGGAATTACGGGAGCGAGTGTTGCGAGGGAAATACCGGATCCCCTTCTACATGTCCACCGACTGCGAGAACCTGCTCAAGAAGTTCCTCATCCTTAACCCAACCAAGAGGGGAACTTTGGAGGTGAGGAAGGGGCCAGAGACTCGCCCCCCTGGGAGCCTCCCAGCACTCCAACGTGGTCCTTGACACCCCAAGAGCCCCACCAGGAGCCCCCCCCAGCACCTGAACATGGTCCTGGGCACCCCAGGAGCCCCCTCAAGAGCTCTCCCAACACCTCAACATGGTCATGAACCTCCAATAACCTCCAGCAGACCTCCAGCACCCCAACGTGTTCTTGGGCACCCCAAGAGCCCCACAGGCACCTCAACATGGTCCTGGGCACTCCAGGAGCTCCCCAAGTCACCTCAGGCCCCACCAGTGTGGTTCTGAGCACCCCTGGTTTGGTCCTGGGACCCCCCAGGAGCCCTCATGAGCACCTCTGGTCACACCCAATGTGTTTCTGGGCCCCCTAACATGGTTCTGGGACCTCCTGAACATCCCCAGTGTTGTCCTGTCCCCCAGACTCCCTCAGAAGCACCCCAGGACCTTCTGGTCACCCCCCAACAAGGTTCTGGGAACCCCCAGAACCACCCTAGAATTCTCTGGGACCTTATGGTCACCATCAGAGTGGTCCTTGGGCACCCCTGGGACCCTCCGAGCACCCCAGTTTGGTTCTGGGGCTCCCCCAAGAGCTCCCATGAGTACCCCAGGATCCTCTGGTCACCTCAAATGTGGTTCCAGGCTCCCCAACACGGTCCTGGGACTTTTTGGTCACCCCCAGGGTGGTCCTGGGACCCTTAGACCCACCCCCAGGAGCACCTCAGGACCTTCTGGTCACCCATAATTTGATCCTGGCACCCCCCTAGAACCATGTAGGAGCACCCCAGGACCTTCTGGTCACCCCTAACATGGTCCTGAGCACCCCTGGGACCTCCCAGCCACCCCTAAACCAGCACCAAGGACATCTGGAGCCCCTGAAAATGCCCCAGATCCTCTGAGGGGACCCCCAGATGCCCCCCAACTCCCCTTTTTTATGCACACACCCCCCCCCCAGCAAATCATGAAGGACCGCTGGATGAACGTGGGCCACGAGGATGACGAACTCAAGCCCTACATGGAGCCTGTGCCAGACTACAAAGACCCACGAAGGACAGGTAGGACCCCCCCAAAACATCTGGGGCCTCTTTTTGGGGGTGTGGGGGGGTCCGCAGGGCCCACCCCCGCTGAGGCCTGGCCCCCCCAGAGCTGATGGTGTCCATGGGATACACGCGGGAGGAGATCCAGGAGTCCCTGGTGGGGCAGAAGTACAACGAGGTGATGGCCACCTACCTGCTGCTGGACCACAAGAGCTCCGAGGTGCGGGGACATGGCAGGGACCTTGGGGACATCAGGGGTGGGAAACGTGGATATGGGGTGCAGATGTGGGACATGGGGACACTGAGGTGATGGGAACGTGGACATGAGGTTGGAACATGGAGATGTGGGGAGACAGGGACACTGAGGTGATGGGGACATGGATGTGGGGTTGGATTGTGGAGATGTGGGGACACGGGGACATGGAGAGGGACACAGAGACACTGAGGTGATGGAGACGTGGATATGGAGTGGAGTGTGGAAATGTGGGATGTGGGGACAGTGAGGGGACGTGGAGAGGGACATGGGGAGGCAGACATGGTGGAGGATGGAGATGGGAGGGGACGTGGGGACAATGAGGAGGACACAGGGATGTTGGGGACGTTGGGAGGTGCAGGGGATGTAGGACAAGGGGGAGAGGTGACACCGGGGGACAGGACACTTGGAGGGGATGTGGGGACACTGAGGTGGCGGGATTTGAGAGAAGGGGACAGAGGTGATGGATGTGAGGGGGCATGGGGACAGCAAGAGGACACAGAGGGACGTCGAGATGGACACAGGGACACTGAGGTGACATGAGGACACAGGGAGCATGGAGGACACAAGTGTGACAGGGGACACGGAGGGGATGTGGGGACAGCGAGGGGACACGAGAGGGACAATGAGGTGACATGAGACATGGGATGGAGCTTGGAGATGCGAGGACGTGGGGACAATGAGGAGACACATCTCTGTCCCCGTGCCGTGATGTCACCCTGTCCCCAGCTGTGCCATGGTGTCACCCTGTCCCCGGCCGTGTCCTCGTGCCAGCACATCCCTGTCCCCAACCCTGCCCTGGCCGGTGGCTTCCCTGTCTCTGTGGCTGTGTGACATGTCCCCGTGTCCCACTATGTCCCCATATGTGTCATCCCATACCGTGTCCCCCTCTGTGTCCTGCTGTGTCCCCACACGTCTCCCTGCATCCTGTCATGTTCCACGTGTCCCCTCTTGTCTCTGGTGTCCCCCATGTGTCCCTGGAAGTGTCCCCATGTCCCCATCCGTGTCCCCCACATGTCCTTGTGTTCCCCATCCGTGTCACCCACGTGTCCCCATGACTCATGTGTCCCCAGCTGTGCCCTATGCATGTCCTCATGTGTGTCCGCATGTCTTACACATGTCCCTGTGTCCTTTGATATGTCCCCATGTCCCCTGTGTGTCCCATGTCCCTGGCTGTGTCCCACACGTGTCTTGTGTCTCCTGTGTGTCCCACACGTGTCCCATGGCCCTGGCCACGGCTCTGTGTCCCACATGTGTAACCATGTGCCCTACGTGTCCCCAGCCATGTCCCATGTGTGTCCCTACATCGCTGGCCATGTCCCCATGTCCCTATGCCTGTTCCTGTGTCTCTGGCTATGTCACCCCACGTTTCTGTGTGTCCCTCTTTCTCTGGCCATGGCCCTGTGTCCCACGCCTGTCTCTAGCTGTATCCAGTGTCCCACACACGTGTCCCTCTTTCTGTGGCCATGTCCCCATGTCCCAGGCTGTGTCCCCGTGCCCCACATCTGTCCTGGCAGTGTCTCCAGTCTTATCCAGTGTCCCTGGCCATGTCCCCGTGTCCAGTGTCTCTGTCTGTGTCCTCATATCCGACTTGTGTCCCATGTCCTTGGCCATGTCCCTGTGTCCCACATGTGTTCCAGTGTCCCCGGCCATGTCCCCATGTCCCACACGTGTCCAGTGTCCCCAGCCGTGTCCCCGTGTCCCACATACGTCTAGTGTCCCTGGACATGTCCCCAGCTGTGTCCCCATGTCCCACACGTGTTCCCCTGTCCCAGCTGGAGGAGGTGCCGGCGCTGAAGCCGCGGGCGGCCCCGGACCTGGCCAACAGCTCGGCCCCTTCGCCGGCGCACAAGGTGCAGCGCAGCGTCAGCGCCAACCCCAAGCGCCGCGTCAGCGACCAGGGTGAGCCCCCTGGGGGACAGGAGGGGACAAGGGACATGGGGAGGGGACAAAGGGGGGGGGCAGGACCTCAGGGCATAACAAAATGGAGGGGCCAGACCCCTAGGTTCATGGAGGAAGAGGGACAAGAGGATCTTTGTGAACTGGGAGGAGACAGATGGGGGCTGGGGGTGGACTTCTTGGTCCCCAGATGCTGGGCAGTGACAACGGGGGAGCTCTGGGAGAGGATCGGGAGGGTCCTTGGTCTGCAAGTTCATAGAGGCAGGAGTACAAGGAAATCCTTCTGTCCGGGGAGGAGGGAACGAGGGGGTTTCTGCAGTCCTGAGTCCATGGAGGAGGGGGGGCAGGGGATCCCCAGATGCTGGGGGAGGGGAAACACAACAAGAGGGGGCTCAGAGAGGATAAGGGAGGGTCTTGGGTCTGTGGGCCCATAGAGGCAGGGGGACAAGGGGATTTCTGCAGCCTTTAGGCTATGGAGGGGGGACAAGAGGGTAGCCAGATACTTGTGGGGGACAAAGAGGAGCTTGGGGTGGGAATAAGGGGGCATCGTGTGTCTAAGGGAACACAGAAGCAGGGGGACAAGGGACCCCTGTGTCCTGAAAGGGGGGCACAAAGGTGTCCCTACAACCCTCATCCCATGGTGGGGGACAAAGAGGAGCCCTGGGTCCATGGAAGCAGGGGATAGGGAGGGGACACCTGTGTCCTAGGGGGAGAAACAAGGGGGTCCCTGCAGCCCTTGGTCCATGGCGGGGGGGGGAAGGGGAGCCCTGGGTCCATGGGGGGAACACAAGAGTCCTTCAGTCCATGGTGGGGCACAAGGGGTCCCTGAGTCCATGGGAGGGGGGCCAAGCAGAGGACCCCAACTGCTTGGGTGTACGGGTTGGGGGACAAGGGGGGGCCCTGAAGACGTGGGGACAAAGAGAGGGCCAAGTCCCCTGGGTCCTGTGGGAGAAGAGGGAGGGGTCTGGGGTATCATGGGTTGGGATTGCCCCCACCCCAGGTCTCCAAGGATGGAGGGGATGAAGCAAGAAGGTCCCTGTGGGGCAGTGGGGGGAATCAGGGCCTCACCCTGGACCCCCAAGTCCGTCAGGGGGTGAGGAGAGGGTCCCTGGATGCCCAGGCCACCCTCTGACCACCTCTGTCCCCCCCCAGCCGGTCTCTCCATCCCCACCTCGGCCTCGTATTGTAAGAAGACACAGGCGGCCAACGCGGAGAACAAGCGAGGAGGAGGAGGGGAGGAAGAGGTGGGGCGGCGGGCAGGCAGCACCGCCAAGGTGCCCCCCAGCCCCCTGCCCGGCCTGGAGCGAGGAGCCAAGGGCACCCCCTCGCCCTCCACGGTCAGAACCGGGGGCACCTATGGGTGTCCTGGGGTTGGGGAGGGATCGAGGGCGCACCCATGAGTGTCCTGAGGTTGGAGGGCACCAAGGGGGCACCCAGGGATGTCCTGGGATTGTGGGAGTAAACGGAAGCAGGGGTGACCCCCATGGGTGTCCTGGGGTTCAGGGAGGATCAAGGCGGCACCCGGGGATGTCTGGAGTTCAGGGGAGTAAAGGGGAGCAGGAGGGGTACCCATGGGTGTTGTGAGGTTGAGGAAAGGTCAAGGGGGCAACCAATGGATGTCCTGAGGTTGGGGGGCACCAAGGGGGCACCCAGAGGTGTCCTGGGGTTGGGGGGTCCCCTGCTTCAGGATGGGGAGGAGTGGGAGCACCCAACACCTGGCTCCTTTTTGGGAACCCCTCAGGGGTGCCTGAGTGCCCTGGTTCCTACGGGGAGGCTGACACGGGGGTCCCCAGTGTCCCCCCCAGCCCCTCTTTTTTGTGTCCCCCCACCTCTCACAGAACAGCGTCCTCTCCACGGGCACCACGCGGAGCCGTAATTCCCCGCTGCTTGACCGGGCCAGCCTGGGCCAGAGCTCCCTACAGAATGGCAAGGACAGGTAGGGGGGTGCCCCAAGTTCCCCCGTGCACCCCTAACCACTCCCTCCACCCCCTTAATCCCCCTCCACACCCCGCTTTTCTCTCCTAGCCTACCCACGCCTGGCTGCCGGCCCTCACCCGCCGCCCCCCTGGCCCCTGGTGCCCCCCCACGCTCCCGGCAGCACCCGAAACCCAGCGCCCCCCCAGCTGACGCCAACTGTGAGGTCCCCCGGCCCAGGCAAGGCCCCCCCCCCAAATCCCGGAGTGGGGCCCGGCTCGGGAGGGGACCACGGGGAGGGCTTGGGGGGGAGCTTGCTTCTTCCTGGCTCCACTGCAGCACCCCAGGGATGTGGGGTGGCCTGAGGTGGCCCCAGGGATGTGAGTGACTCGGGGTATCCCCAGGGATTTGGGGTGACTTGGGGTGCCAGTGTCACCCTGCCTGGCACCTCAGGGTGTCCTCAGAGATTTGGGGTGACCCAGGGTGCCAGTGTCCTCCTGCCTGGCACCTCAGGGTGTCTGCAGGGATTTAGGTTGTCCCTAGGGATGTGGGGTGACTAGGGATGCCGATGTCCACCTGCCTGGCACTTCAGGGTGTCCCCAAGGATTTGGGGTGACTCTGGGTATCCTGAGGGATGTGGGGTATCCTCAGGGACTTGGGGTGCTGGTGTCCCCCTGCCTGGCACCTCAGGGTTTCCTCAGGGATTTAGGGTGTCCTCAGGGACTTGGGGTGAGGTGCTCATGTCCCCTCGAGGTGCTGGTGTCCCCTTGCCTGGCACTCTAGGGCGTCCCCAGGGAACAAGGGAGATTTGGGGTGCCATGGGGTGCTGGTGGGTCCTTGGGGTCCCTCGGGTGCTGGTGGGCTCTGTGAGTGCCCTGACCCCCACCCTGACCCCTCACTCTGCAGTGGGACGCCCAGCCAGGTGCTGGGGGACACTGGCAGATTCATGGGGTGCTGTGGGGACTCTGGGAGGACCCTGACCCCTACTGTGACCCCCATCCCGCAGCGGAGCACCCATCAGGGTGCTGGGGCGTTCCATAGGGCGCTGGTGAGGTGCTGAGAGTCTCTATGTGGGTCCAGCCCCCTTCTGTGACCCCAGTTCCACATTGGGGCTCCCAGTGCTGGGGTGCTCCCGGTGGGGCCCTGGGATGCTGTGGGGCCCTGGTAGGGTGCTGAGAGTCTCTGTGTGGGTCCAGCCCCCCACCGTGACCCCCAGTTCCTCAGTGGGGTGCTCCACTTGGATCCCTGGGGTGCTGGGGGGGGTCTGTAGGGTGCTGGGGGGGTCCGTGGGGTGCCATGGGGCGCTGGCGGTCTCTGTGTGACCCCTAATTCCATAGTGAGGTGCCCAGTTGGTTCCCTGGGGGGCCCAGTTGGGTCCCTGGGGCGCTGGTGGGTCTCTGTGGGTCTGAGTGTGTGTCCAGCCCCTCACCGTTCCCCCTCAATTCCGCAGTGGAGCCCCCAGCCGTGTGCCAGCCGCCTCGCCATCAGCGCACAACGTGAGCCAAGGCCCCGGGGAGGTTCGTCCCAGCTTCCCACGTGGCGTCTCGAGCCGCAGCACCTTCCACGCAGGGCAGCTGCGGGGGGCGCGGGACCAGACCCCCCTGCCCTACGCGCTGCCTCCCGCGCTGCCCCCAGCCTCCCCGTCCGGCGCCAGCCAGGGCCGCCGCGGCCCCTCTGCCAGCCTCTTCAGCAAGTTCACCTCCAAGTTCGTCCGCAGGTGAGCGCCCAACAGCCCATCGTCCTCTGGGATTCCTCTGTTTGTCCCCTCTGTGTCCTCTGGGGCTCCTCTGTGTCCCCTCGGTGTCCCCTCGTCTTCTGGGATTCCTCTATTTGTGTTCTCCGTGTCCCCTGGGGCTCCTCCATGTCCCCTGGGACCCCTCTGTGTCTCCTCGGTGTCCCCTTGTCTTCTGGGATTCCTCTGTGTGTCCCCTCTGTGTCCCCTGGGGCTACTCCGTGTCCCCTCTGTGTCCCCTAGAGCTCCTCTGTGTTCTCTCATCGTCCAGGATTCCTCTTTGTGTCCCCTCGGTGTCCCCTCATCCTTGGGATTCCTCTCTGTGTCCCCTCTGTCTCCCCTTATCCTCCAGGTTTCCTCTGTTTGTCTCCTCTGTCTCCCCTGGGGCTCCTCTGTGTCCCTCAGTGTCCCCTCATTGTCCAGGATTCCACTTTGTGTCCTCTCTGTGTCCCCTGTGGCTCCGCCGTGTCCCCTCCATGTCCCCTGGGGCTCCTCTGTCTTCCCTCAGTGTCCTCTCATTGTCCAGGATTCCTCTGTGTCCTCTCCACATCCCCTTTGTGTCCCCTCATCCTCTGGGATTCCCCTGTGTCCCCTCCATGTCTGTTCATCCTCTGGGTTTCCTCTGTGTCCATTCATCCTCTGGGATTCCTCTGTGTCCCTTCATCTCTGGGATTCCTCTGTGTGTCTCCTCTGTGTCCCCTCGTCCTCCAGGTTTTCTCTGTGTCCCCTGTGTCCCCTTAGGGCTCCTCTACATCCCCTGATCCTCGGTGATTCCTCTGTGTACTGTTGTCCCCCGAAGGCTTCTCCATGTCCCCTTTGTGTCCCCTCAGAGACCACCCCCATCCCTCCCTGGCTCTCTGTGTCCGCCGACACCCCCTCCTGTCCCCCCCAACTAAACTCCCTCCCAGTCCCCCGGGATGCCCCCTCCCCATCATGTTCCCTCTGTGTCCCCCGACGTCCCCTATGTGTCCCCCAATGTTCCTTCTGATCCCCTCAACTCCCTCCCAGCCCCCAGTGACTCCCCCCTCCCCTCTGAGTGTCTCCCAACTCCCTCACAGCCTCCTGGGGACCTCCCCGTCCCCTCTGCATCCCTTCATGTCCCCTCAACTCCCTCTCAGCCCTCTGTGTGCCCCCCTGTCCCCTCTGTGCCCCGCCATGTTCCCTCCTGTCCCATTTCCCCCCATATCCCCTCCTGTCCCCCCAGTTCCCTCAAGGACCCCTCCACGTCCCTGCTGTGTTCCCTCACACCCCCTCTGTGTAGCCCCACGTCCCCTCTATGTCCCTTCTGGTCCCCCCAACTCACTCCCAGCCCTCTGGGTCCCCCCACATCCCCTCTGTGTCCCCATAACTCCCTCCCAGCCCTCTGTGTCCCCCGCACATCCCCTCTGTGTCCCCCACATCCCCTCCTGTCGTCCCCCCCCCATTTCCCCTCCTGTCCCTCCCAAGGACCCCCACCCCGTCCCCTCTGTGCCCCCACCCCCCATTCCCCTCCTGTTCCCAACTCCCTCCCAGCCCCCCGGACACCCCCTCCCCTCCTGTCCCCGTGTCCCCACACGGTGCTACGGCACCAGGAAGGGGGTGACAAGGCTTTTTTTTTGGTGTGGGGAGGGTGTCCCGGGGCGGGGGGCTTGGTGGCCCCATCCTGGCCCCCTCCCCGCCCCAACGCCCCCTTCTCTTCTGTTTGTCTTTGTAGAAATCTGTCTTTCAGGTTTGCCAGAAGGTAGGGGCTGCGCCGGGCGCCTGGGTGTCCCCCCTGTGTCGCCCCCCTGCACGCTGTCCCCTCCCTTCCCACCCCCGGGAGAGCAGGTCCTGACCCCCATCCCCCCCAAACCCCCTAAACCCACCCAAAACCACCACCACCACCACCCAGTGTCGGCGCTGCACAGCCCTGCATGGCCCCCACCCCGCTCGGCTCTGTGTCCGTCTGTGTGCGTGTGTGTGTGTGTCCTCCCTATGTCCGTCTGTCTGTCCCTCCCCAACCCTGATCCCACCTCGGGGAAGGGGTGTCACGGGGTGGGTGTGTGTGTCCCTCACTGAGCTCAGCTCCTTCTTGTCTCCCGAGGAACCCGCACGAGCCTGAGGGCAAAGACCGGGTGGAGACACTGAGGTGAGTGCGGGGATGGAGGCTGCAGCACCCAGGGGATCCCCCCCAAGCCCCCCAGGAATTTCACAATGCCCATGAGATCCCTCCGAGGCCCCCAGGATCCTCCTGAGACCCATGGGATTCCCCCTAAGATCCATGGGATCCCACATGAGGCTCCCAGGATCCCCTTTAGATCCATGGGTTTCTTCTGAGACCCATGGGATCCCCACGAGACCCCCAGGATCCTCACGACACCTAGGGGATCCCCCCCAAGATCCATGGGGTCACCCCAAGGATCACCCTAAACCCATGGGATTCCCCCTCTAGACCCACAAGAACCCCCTGAGGCCCCTGGGATCTTCCATGCTGGTCCTGGTGCATCCATGGGTTCCGGGATCCATCCTGGTGACACCCAGGATCTCCATGCTGGTCCTGGTGCTCCCATGGGTTCCTGGACCCACCTTAGTGACCTTCTCCCTCCCATTCCCAGGCCGGCGGTGGCTCCGGATAAAGAACCACGGGAAGCGGGCGGTCGAGACGCCAAACCTCGTTCCTTGCGTTTCACCTGGAGCATGAAGACCACAAGTTCTCTGGAACCTGGGGAGATGTTACGGGAGATCCGGAAGGTGCTGGACGCCAACAGCTGCCGGTGTGAACCTCAAGAGCGATTTGTCCTCCTCTGCGCCCACGGAGCTCCCGGCCACGACTCCTTTGTCCAATGGGAGATGGAAGTCTGCAAACTTCCTCGTTTGTCCCTCAATGGCGTCCGCTTCAAGCGCATCGCCGGCACCTCCATGGCCTTCAAGAACATCGCCTCCAAGGTGGCCAACGAGCTCAAGCTCTGAGCCTGTCTGCAGCCTGGCACCTCTGCACCGTGCCGGTGGGAGGCCTGGTGGGACAAGGAGCCTCCAGGATGGACGTAGGAGCTCTGTGGATCTTTTACATGGTCCAGGAACCTGTGAGGAACATCCTGGAGGCTCAGGATACACCTGGGAGCTCTGGGGGAGTCCTCAATGGATCTAGGAGCTCTGGAGACCTTCATTGTGGTCCAGGAACCCGTGGGGATGTCCTGGATGGACCTGGGATCATCTTGGTGGCCCTGGGATATCCAGGATGGACTTGGGAGCTCTGGAGACCTTCGTTGTGGTCTAGGAACCCATGGAGACCTCCTGGATGGGCCTAGGACATGTAGGGGTGTCCTGGCGGCCCAGGGACGTCCAGGATGGACATAGGAGCTATGGGGACATCCTGGATGGATCTGTGGATATCCTGGTGGCCAGAAATGTCTGAGATGGACATAAGAGCTCTGGAGGCCTTCTGCGTGGTCCAGGCACCCGGGGAGCTTCCTCCATGGATGTGGGACATGTGGGGGTGTCCTAGTGGCCCAGGGATGTCCGGGATGGACCTGGGAGCTCTGGGGACCTTCTCTGTGGTCCAGGATCTCATGAGGACATGGGGTCATCCTGGATGGACCTGGGGGGATTTGTGGAGACATCCTCGATGGACCTGGGATGTCCTGGTGGCCCAGGGACATCCGGGATGGACTTGGGACTTCTGAGAATGTTCTGCATGGTCCAGGGTCTTCTGAGGATATGAGATCATCTGGGATGGACTGGGGATGTTCTCAATAGACCAGGAACCTCTGGGGATGTCCTGGTGGCCTGGGCCCATCTGGGATGGACGTGGGACCTCTGGGGCCGTTCTGTGTGGTCCAGCATCTTGTGAGGACACGGGGTCATCCTAGTGGCCAAAGGACATCCAGGATGGACCTGGGAGCTCTGGGATCGTCCCTGATGGTCCAGGAACCTGGGGGGACATCCTGGGTGATCCTGGACCTCCTGGGTGGCCTTGGGGACATCCTGGAAGGACCAGGGTCCGTGGGGACATCCCAGGTGATCCTGGAGCCCTTAGGTGGATTTGGGGACATCCTGGATCCATGGGTTTGTCCTAGGTGATCCCAGACCTTCAGGGATGTCCTGGGTGGACCCGGAGCTATGGGGACGTCCTGGGTGACCTTGGGGACACCCCAAGTGATCCTGGTGGCCTTGGGGACATCTTGGATGGACCTGGGGATCTGTGAGGACATCCTGGGTGGTCTCACACCCCTTGGTAGCCTTGGGGACACATGGTGACATCCTGGGTGATTCTGGATCCATGGGGACATCCTGGGTGGCCTTGGGGGCGTGGGGGCATCCCAGATGATCCTGGTGGCCTCGGGGACATCCTGGGTGGACCCGGGTGCCCATGGGGACCTCCTGGGTGTCTTGGGGACATCTTGGATGGACCTGGGGACCTCCTGGATGGCCCCGGATACCCTTGGTGGCCCTGGGAACCCACAGGGACCTCCTGGGTGATCCTGGAGCCCCTGCGTGGCCTTGGGGATGGACCTGGGGACCCAAGGGGGCTGTTCTGGGTGATCCCAGACCCCTTTGGTGGCCTTGGGGACTTCCTGGATGGCCCTGGGGACTCACAGAGACCCTCTGGGTGGCCTTGGGGACATCTTGGATGGACCTGGGGACCTCCTGGGTGATCCTGGAGCCCCTTTGGTGGCCTTGGGCACCTCCTGGGGCCCCAGGGGGAGGTCCTGGGTGGCCTTGGGGGCCCGCCCCCCCCCCACTCAGGAAGGGGCGGGGGGGCGGGCTCTGGTTCCGCCCCTTCCTGATGTAGCCCCGCCCCTCTCCCGGAGGCCCCGCCCCCGGGGCAGGTTCAATTAAATACTTTACAGAAAGAGTGGGGGCTCTGAGTGGTGCGGACCAGTATGGGACACTATGGACCACTATAGAGCAGTACAGACCAGTATAAACCAGTGTGGACCAATAGAGACTAGTATAAAGGATAGTATAGAGCAGTGTAGACCAGTATAAAGCAGCATACAGAACAGTACAGGCCGGTATAAACCAGTATGGACCAATAGAGACCAGTATAAGGGAGTATACAGAACAGTATAGAGCTGTGCAGATCAGTATAAACCAGTATGGACCAATGGAGACCAGGATAAACCAGCGTGGGCCAGATTGGTACAAACCAGGGCTCCCAGTATAAACCAGTATGGTCCACTATAAACCAGTATGGCTTGGTACATACCGGGGCTCCCAGTATAAACCAACATGGACCAGTACGCACCAGGGCTTCCAGTGTGAACTAGGATGGACCAGTACAGACCAGTCTTCCCAGTATAAACACAGAGTTATGCTCCTTCCTGGTCCTTCAGCCCACCCCAAGCCCGACAGGGGGTGGGGCCAGGAGGGGGTGTGGCCATATGATTGACAGCTGCGTGGAGGGGCGTGGCCAAACGTGGGGGCGTTTCCCACTCTCAGCTAATCAGCGTCTAGCTGCCCCTCGCCTCTCTGCCTTCAATGCGCGTGCGCGTCCTTCCCCGACGACCTCGCTTTTCCCGCGCACGCGTAGTGACATCTCACTCCTAGTCCCGCCCCTTTTCCGCACAGCCCCCCCGCCCTCTCCCTTCACGCATGCGCAGTGGCCCCGCGCGCGCCCCTTGCTTCCCCCACCCCCCCGCGTGCAGGAGCCGCCATGGGGGTGAGAGGGGTTGGGGGGGGGGGGGAACGACACTGGGAGGCTCTGTGAGGGTTTTGGCGCAAGATGAGGGAATTTGGGGTTCTTTTGAGGGGTATTGGGGGAAGGCTAGGGGATTTGAGGCAAGATGTGGGAGTTTAGGGGAATATGATGGGATTTGGGGCAAGATGTGGGGATTTGGGAGAAGGTGAGGGACTTGGGGCAATATATAAGGATTTGGGGGAAGATGTGGAGATTTAGGGCTCTTTTGAGGGCATTTGGGACAAGGTGTGGGTATTTGTGGCTCTTTTGAGGGGATTTGGGGCAAGATGAGGGGATTGGGGGTAATATATGTGGATTTTGGGCAAGATAAGGGGATTTTGGGGTAGTATGAGGAAATTTGGGGCAATTTGAGGGGATTTGGGGCAAGATGAGAGGATTTGGAGCAAGATGAGAGGATTTGGAGCTCCTTTGAGGGGGATTTTGGGCAGTATGTGGGAATTCGGAGCAATATTAGAAGATTTGGGGGAATATGTGGGGATTTTTGGCAAGATGAGGGGATTTAGGGGGAATATGTGGGAATGTGGGACAGTATGAGGGAATTAGGGGTAGTTTGAGGAGTTTTGGGGCAACATAAAGGGATTTGGGTCCATCTGAGGCACCGAGAGTCTCTTATGAGAGGGGTTTGGGGGCTATTTGAGGACATTTTGGGCTCTCATGAGGATATGTGGGGCTCTTGTGAGGGGATAGAGTCTTAGGAGCGATTTTGGGACCTCTTTGGGGCCACGTGAGGGGATTTTGTCTCCTATGGGGAGATTTGTGGCCTCTGTGAGGGGATTTGGTGTCATCTGAGGACGTTTGGGGCCATCTGAGGGGTTGAGGGGGTTCCTGTTGGGGGATTTAGGGTCATATGTGGATATTTTGGACAAATTTAGGGCTCCCTGTGTGATTTGGGGCTTTGTGGATGGGGTTTGAGGAGGTAAGAGGGTCTGTGAGGGACTTTGAGGGGGGATTTAAGGCTCTTTAGAGGGAAATTTGGGCTTGGAAGCGTTTGTAGGGACACTGGGAGACCCCCAAGACCTCCCCCCACCTCTCCCGTAACCACACACACCAGTTGCCCTCAAGTCTGCAGGATTTCACCCCAAAACGAGCTAAAGCTGGAGATTTTGGGGTCTGTGTCCCAGCCAGCAGCAGGTGGTGTGGAAAAAAACATCACCCCCTAAAACTACCTTAATTCCCCCAAAAAAGAAACCCGTCAGGTGGCACGCCCCCCCAATTCCACTTCCCATCGTGCCCATAGCAGAGATTTTTCTGTAAAATATGGGGGGGTTGGGTGTTTTTAACTTCATTTTGGTTCAGGTGAAGCTCATTAAGCACTAGCTCTGCTTCTACACTCCATGGGTCTTTGAGGTTCACCAGGGACGTGGAGGGATCTGAGCAGGATTGCGGGGCTCCCCTACTTGATTTTGGGGTAAAATCCCCCTGGTTTGGGTTATTTCTGGTAGCAGACTCCTCAAATTCAAGAGGCAGAGGCCGCTGAGCGTGAGGGCAGAACCCCCTGATCTAATTAACAACCTCAGGGACTGGTACACATGAAGCTTCCCCCCTCCCTCTGCAACCAAAACTCCAATGCGCCCCAAAATGCTGGATTTTTGCCCCCAAATCCTTTTTCTGCGAAGACTTTTGGGCAAACCCCACTCCTCACCTGCCGCTCATTCATTTTCCCCTCCATGGGTGTTAGTTATTGTTAATTTCCAGGCAAGGCGTTTTTACTCTTGGTGGGCAGAGCATTATTATTTGTTAAAATCCCCTGGATTTGGTGAAAATGCCTTTTTTTTGCGCTTCTGTCGGCAGAGGAAATCAAGCAAAGCCAAGGAGAAGAAGCAGAAGCGTTTGGAAGAGCGAGCGGCCATGGACGCCGTCTGTGCCAAGGTGGAAGCTGCCAACAAAGTGAGTTCCCCATCACCAGCAGGGCCAAAACGGGGTGAAATCCCCCCAGAATTGGTTAAAACTGAGGGCAGGAGTGCAACTTCCCTGCTTGTTTTTCAGGATACTCTTTGGTTTTCTTCCAGCTGGAAGATCCCCTTGAAGCATTTCCAGTCTTTAAGAGATACGAGCGGAATGGGTAAGTGCTGCCCTGCCAGGCAATACTCAGTATTCCTGGATGTCTCCTGGCATTCCTGGCCAATTTCTGGTGCCGACGGTGTTTCCCTTCTGGAATTCCCACAGGTTGAACGTTGCTATCGAGTGCAAACGCGGCTCTGGGCTTGAGCCGGCCACACTGGAGTGGGCGTTCGAGCTCACCAAGGCCAACATGCAGAGCCTGTGAGTCAAAGCAGACGGAATGCTGGGCTAGGGAATGTTCCGGAGGCTCCGGAATGCTGGGCTGGGTGGGATCCGGAATACCAACCTGTCACAGGCTCTGGAACATCAAGCTGGGCCCCCTAGATCCCATTGTTTTTCCCCCAAAGCCTGTCTTCCCCCTTGCCAATCCCATTTCTTTCCCTCCACAAATCCTACTCTTTCCCCTCCTCATGAATCCCATTTTCCTCCTCCTGAATCCCGTTTTTCCCCCCAATCCCATTTCCTTCTCAAATCCCATTTTCCCCCATGAATCCCATTTTCCCTTGCAAATACCAGTTTATCTCTCCATATTGCATTTTTTCCCCAAAATATCATTTTTCCTTCCAAATCCTGTTCCCCCAATCCCATTTCTTCCCTCAAAAATCCCAGTTTATCTTCCCCAAACCTCGTTTTCCCCCCCCAAATCCCATTTCCCCATCCCCATTTTTCCCTCCAAATCCCATTCTCCTAATCATATTTTTCCCCTCCAAACCCTATTTTTTCCCCCAATCCCATTTCTCCTCCCCAAAGTTGCAGTTTATCTTTCCCATTTTCCCCAAATCCTATTTTTTCCCCCAATCCCATTTTCCCCCTTAAATCCCATTTTC
This sequence comes from Cuculus canorus, assembly GCF_017976375.1. Taxonomy (NCBI): domain Eukaryota; kingdom Metazoa; phylum Chordata; class Aves; order Cuculiformes; family Cuculidae; genus Cuculus; species Cuculus canorus. The sequence continues at coordinate 94,611 of NC_071434.1, forward strand.
CCTCCAAACCCCATTCCCTAATCCCATTTCTCCCCTCAAACATCCCATTTCCCCCATGAATCCCATTTTCCCTTGCAAATACCAGTTTATCTCTCCATATTGCATTTTTTCCCCAAAATATCATTTTTCCTTCCAAATCCTGTTCCCCCAATCCCATTTCTTCCCTCAAAAATCCCAGTTTATCTTCCCCAAACCTCGTTTTCCCCCCCCAAATCCCATTTCCCCATCCCCATTTTTCCCTCCAAATCCCATTCTCCTAATCATATTTTTCCCCTCCAAACCCTATTTTTTCCCCCAATCCCATTTCTCCTCCCCAAAGTTGCAGTTTATCTTTCCCATTTTCCCCAAATCCTATTTTTTCCCCCAATCCCATTTTCCCCCTTAAATCCCATTTTCCCTCCAAACCCCATTCCCTAATCCCATTTCTCCCCTCAAACATCCCATTTCCCCCCAAACCCCATTTTTTTTCACCTCTAAAACCCATGTTCCCCACTAAATCCCATTTTTCCCTTGAAATCCCATTCCCTCAATGCCATTTACCCACCCAAAACCCCCGTTTTCCTTCCCAAGCCACATTTTCCCCCCTAATTCCCATTTTTTCCCTCAAATCCATTTTTTCACTCTAAATCCCCTTTTTTTCTCCCCAAATCCTATTCCCGCAGGTACGAGCAGAGTGAGTGGGGCTGGAAGGAGCGGGAGAAACGGGAAGAGCTGCGGGACGAGCGGGCCTGGTATCTGATCGCCCGTGACTCAGCCACCGGCCCCGTCGCCTTCTCCCACTTCCGCTTCGATGTTGAGTGCGGCGATGAGGTTCTGTACTGGTGCGTCCCCAAAATGGGCTGAAACACCCAAAAAACGGGGCTGCCCCGGTTCCTAACCCCGGGATCTCATCCCGGCAGCTACGAGGTGCAGTTGGAGAGCCGCGTCCGGCGGCGAGGGCTGGGCAAGTTCCTCCTCCAGATCCTCCAGCTTGTGGCCAACAGGTGCCGGTTTGGGGTGAAACCACGGGATTTTGGGCAAAATCAGGGTTTTGGGGGCAAAACTGGGTGGTTTTGGGGCACAACTAGAGGACTTGGGGGCAGAATGGGGAGGGGTTGGGGGCAGATCCAGGTGGTTTTGTGGCAGAACCAGGCAGTTTTGGGACAGAACCAGGGGAGTTTGGGCAAAACCGGGGGGGGGGGGTCGAGGCAGAAACAGGAAGGTTTGAGGCAGAACCGGAGTGTTCTGAGGACAAACCAGCCGTTAGGGGGGCTGAGCTGAGCAGTTTTGGGGTGAACCTGCAGATTTTTGAATGCGATGAGGCAGTTTTGGGGTGGAACCAAGGGGTTTGGGGGCAAAACTAGGGAAATTGGGTTGGAACCAGGCAGTTTTGGGGCAAAACCAGGGGGGTTGGGGTGGATCCAGTGTTCTGAGAACAAACCAGCTGGTTTTGGGGATGAACTGAGCAGTTTTGGGGTGAACTTGGGGATTTTGGGGTAGAATGAGGAGGTTTGGGGTGGAATGAGGCAGTTTTGGGGTGGAACCGAGGGGCTTGGGGGAGAAACCGGATGGTTTGGGGGCAGAACTAGGGGATTTGGATTGTAACAGGGCAGTTTTGGGGTGGAATCAGGGGAGTTTGGAGCGAAGGAGGGCAGTTTTGGGGAGAAATCAAGGAGTGGAGTGGTTTTAGGATGGAACCAACGGGTTTGGGGGAGAAACCGGGGAGGGGTTGTATGGAAGGGTGAAACTGTGTGATTTTGCGGTGGTTTTGGAGTGAAACCAGGGAGGTCTAGGATGGAAGGGTGAAACTGAGCGGTTTTAGGGTGGGACCAGGGAGGTTTTGGGGCAGAACTGGATGGTTTTGGGTGAAACCAGGTGGTTTTGAGGCCGAAACCCCTGGCTGAGTCCCCATCTCGGTGTTCCCCAGCACACAGATGAAGAAGGTGATGCTGACAGTCTTCAAACACAACCACGGCGCCTACCAGTTCTTCCGAGAAGCGCTCCAGTAAGCGGGAAGCCCCCACCAGTGCCTTCGTTCCGCTCTGTTTTCCAGGCGGGAGGTGGGAAAAGGGGGGCGGATTTGTCCATCCGTCTGTCCGTAATGCGCTGTTCCCACGCCTGTCTTTCCAGCGCGCTGGACACGGGCCGGGCGCCGCGGGCAGCCGAGAGAGGTGGGTGCTCGGGACCCCCCCGCGGCGCCAGGGCCCGGGGCTGAGTTCCCTGTTTTCCAGGGGTTTCAGCCCATTTTGTCAGGGTCGTTGTCCCTTTTCTGGAAGTTTTTAACCCATTTTCAAAGGCGTTTTGCCCCTTTTCCAGGGTTTTGGCCCATTTACCAGTGTTTTCAACCCATTTTCTAGTGTTTTTGACCCAGTTTTGAAGGTGTCTTGCCCCTTTTCCAGGTTTTTAACTCACTTTTCCAGGGGTTTTAACCCACTTTTGCAGAAATTTTGCTCCTCTTCCAGGGTTTTGGCCCATTTTCCAGTGCTTTTAAACCACTTTTGCAGGAATTGCGCCCCTTTCTCAGGCTTCTGGCCCCTCTTCCAGTGTTTTTAACCCACTTTTGCAGGATTTGTGCCCCTTTTCCAGAGTTTTGGCCTATTTTAAGGGGTTTTAACCCACTTTTCCAGGATTTTTGCCCATTCTCCAATGCTTTTAAACCACTTTTGCAGGAATTTTGCCCTTTTTCCAGGGTTCTGGCCCATTTCCCAGTGTTTTTAAACCACTTTTCCAGGAATTGTGCCCCTTTTCCAGTTTGTTTGGGGTTTTTTGCCTATTTCCCAGGGATTTTAACCCAGTTTTGTGTGGTTTTGGGGCAGGACTGGGCTTTTCAGGGTGGAATGGGGCGTTTCAGGGGTGAAACTGACCGATTTTGGGGTGGAATGGGCAGTTTTTTGGGGGGATGAGGCATTTTTGGGGAGAAACTGGATGATTCTGGGGCGGAACCGGATAGTTTGTGGTGGAACCGGGTGGTTTTGGGGTGGAATTGAGTGGGTTTGGGGTAAAACTGGGCAGTTTTGGGATGGTATGAGGCATCATACCATGAGGCATTTGGGGTGGAACCAGGGATTTTAGGGGTGGAACCAAGGAGTTTATGGGTAGAACTAGGGGATTTGATGTGGACCTGGGCAGATTTGGGGTGAAACCAGGGGTGTTTTGAGGTGAAACTGGGCAGTTTGGGAATGGGGTGAAGGGTTTGGGGGGAGAAACTAGGCGTTCTGGGGCAGAACTGGGGGGGTTGGGTTGGAAAGAGGCAGTTTTGGGGTGGAACCAAGGAGTTTGGGGGAGAAACTGGATGCTTTGGGGGCAAAACTAGGGGGCTTGGGGTGGAACTTGGCAGGTTTGGGATGGAACCAGGGAGTTTTAGGGTAGAACTAGTTTTTTTTGGGGTGAAACTGGGCAGTTTGGTGATGGGATGAGGTATTTTGGGTGAGAAAATAGGCATTTGGGGGCAGAACTGGGGGGGGTTGGGGTAAAACGAGGCGGTTTTGGGTTGGAACCAGGGTGTTATGGGGGAGAAACCGGATGGCTTGGGGGCAAACTGGGGGACTTGGGGTGGAACCGGGAGGTTTTGAGGTGGAATTGGGTGATTTTGGGGTGGAATTGGGTAGTTTTGGGGTGGAGTCAGGTGATTTTGGGGTGGAAGCAGGGAGTTTTGGGGTAGAACCGGGCAGTTTTGGGGTGGAACCGATCCACTGGGGGGAACCTGGGGTCTCAAGACAGGGTAGGTGATGCTGTGCCCCCCCCGCCCAGGTTCGAGGTGGACGCCACCTCCCCCGGCCTCGCGGGGTGCTGCGGGGACCCCCCCTCCTACGAGATCCTCAGCCGACGCACACGCTTTGGGGAGAGCCTGCATGCCGGAGGGGGACACTGCGGGGGCTGCTGCCGCTGAGACCCCCACTCTGCCCCAAAATCATGCTGTTTCAACCCAAAAACTCACCTCAACGACAAGGGACTCCCAACTTCTCTGGCCACCAAACGGGTGATGGGACCCCTTCTTCTCTCCCATTCTGCATCCCACGGGGGAGGGACACTGAGCCCCCCCAACCCCAAAATCACAACGTTTCACCCCAAAAACAGCGCCTCGCTGTGGGGATGTGGGAATCCCGCCTGCTTCTCTCGCTGGAAGGGTGATGGGAACCCTCCCTTCCTTCCCAATCCCACATTTGGGGGGGGCCTTATGGGGGAGTTGGTTTTTAGTGGGGTTGGGGGAGGCACATTTTGGGGCTGGAAGGGGTTTTTTGCCCATTCTGGTTGTTTCTGTTGCCTCGCAGGAGTCGAGGCCCCTCCGCCAGCTTTCTTTCCAGCGATTTTTCTTTGTATGTAACAAATAAATAATAATTAATCTTTAATTAGTTGGTTCAGGGAACTGAACCCTGCCCAGCTACCCCAGTATTGTACTGGGAGAACAGCAGCCTCGCAGTGGGCTGCAGAACTGCCCCCACCTGCAGAATTGGGGGGTTTGGGGCAGAACTGGGTGGTTTTGGGGTGATACCAAGAGGTTGGGGGGGGGGGGAATAGGTGGTTTTGGGTGAAGCCAGGTGGTTTAGAGGTGCAACTGGGTGATTTTTGGGGTGAAACTAGGGGAGGTTGGGGGAGAACCAGGGCGGTTTTGAGGCGATTCCAAAGTCACTGAAGGGGCGTGGCATGAGTGGGGGCGTGGTCACGCGGCGTGCGCAGGTGCCTCTGATTGGCTCACTAGGCGTGGCCTCGTATGGGGGCGTGGTTTATAATGGGGCGTGTCCACAGCGCGCCTGAGCGGCTCTCTGTGAATGGGCAAACGAGCGTGGCCACGGGGCACTGCTGTCCATGAATTGACACTGGGCGTGGCCTGGTGGAGGGGGCGTGGTCACGTGGTGCAGCTGAGCGGGTGTCTATGAATGAGGCGGTGGGCGTGGCCTGTCTGGAGGGGGCGTGGCCTGGCGGCGGCACAAAGCCGCGCGGTCCCGGCGCGCGCGCCCTGGAACCGGAAGCGGCGGCAGCGGCCCCGGGCGCGGGGGGGGGCGGAGGCGGCGGCGGAGGAGGAGGAGGGGGGGCGTCGTTCCTGGTTCCCCCCTCAATGGCGGCGCCGTGCGGCGGCCCGGGGCCCCCCACCGGGGCCGCAGCAAGCGCCGGGCCCCGCGTTTGTTTCGCGGCGGCGGAGGGAGGGGGGGAGGAGGCGGCGGGGCGGCGCGGGGGGAAGGTGACGGTGCGCTACGATCGGCGGGAGCTGCGCAAGCGGCTGCACCTCGAAGAGTGGATCCTGGCCCAGCTCACCGCGCTCTACGACTGCCCGGTAATGGCACCAGCGGCCCCGGGAACCCTAGAAGCCTCCCCGCTACTGGGAACGGTACCCCTCGACCCCTCCCGGTACCGGTACTGGCGGCCCCGGGACCCCCAGGTCTCCTCCGGTACCGGGGAACGGGACCACTCGACCCCTCCCGGTACCGGTACTGGCGGCCCCGGGACCCCCAGGTCTCCTCCGGTACCGGGGAACGGGACCACTCGACCCCTCCCGGTACCGGCAACGGCGGCCCCGGGACTCCCAGAACCCCTCGGTACCCGGACCCCTCGACCTCTCTTGGTACCGATACCGGCGGCCCTGGGACCCCCTAGACCCGCCCCCCGGCTCCGGTAACGGGACCCCTGACCCCTTCCGGTACCGGGAACGGCGGCCTCTGGAACCTCTAATCCCCCCCGGTACCGGCAACGGCGGCCCTGGGACCCCCGAGACCCCCTCTAGGTAACGGTAACGGGACCCCCCGACACCCCCCCGACCCGACACCCCAAGCCCCCTCGATACCGATAAAAGCGGCCCCTTGACCCACCGATCTCCTCGCCCCGGTACCGGTGACCCCCCCAGACCTCAACACCGGGACCGCCCAAAATCGGTACCGGAGGGTCGCCCCGACCTCCGGACCGTTCCATAAATAGTTCAGAATCGGTACCAGGACCCCCCCGGACCACCCACTCCCGCCCGGTACCGGGTCCCCCCAAATCGCCTCGGGTTTTCGGGGGGTTGGGGCTCATTTTGGGGCGATTCTGGCTCATTTGGGGGGTTCAGGGCTCTTTTTGAAGAGGTGGGGGCTCATTTTCGGGCGATTATAGTCCATTTGGGGAGGCTCGAGGCCAATTTTGGGGCGATTATGGCTCATTGGGGGTGATTGTGGCTCGTTTGGGGGCGGGGGGGCTTGGGTTCATTTTGGGGGGGTTATGGCATATTTTAGGGGGGGGTCAGGGCTAAACTGGGGGGGGGTCTGGGCTCATTTTGGAGGATCCGAGCTCGTTTTGGGGCAATTATGGCTGAATTTGGGGCAAATATGGTTCATTTTGGGTGGGTCAGGGTCTATTTCGGGGGTTTATGGCCCATTTTGGGGGGGGGTGGGTGGGAGGGTGTCAGGGCTCATTTTTGGGATGTCGCCCCCCCCCCCCCCAGGAGGAGGAGATCCCGGAGCTCGAGATCGACGTGGATGAGCTCCTCGAGATGGAGAGCGACGGCGCCCGCAGCGCCCGCGTCCAGGTACCCCAAATCCCGAGGGAGGGGCTTGTCCTGAAACCTGGGAGACCCCCAAGTCCTCCCCCCCAAACCACCGGGGGGGGGGGGGGGGGGGAATGGGGGGGTGTCAGTCGAAAGGGGGGGTTCCCCACATTTATGGGGGGGAATTGGGGGCTCTTGGATTTTGGGGTGTTCTTGGAGGGGGGAGGAGGGGGGAAGACTTGGCCCCCCCGTGAGGTTTGGGGGGGCTCCTCTGACCCCCCATTTTCTTCCTCCCTCCCCCAGGAGATCCTGGTTGACTGTTACAAACCCACCGAGGTAAGGGGGGGGGGGGGGGCACCTGGGTCCAGTTTTAGGGCATTTGGGCCCATTTGAGGGGGGCCCAGGTCCCTTTGGGGGGGGCGGGGGCACCTGGCTCCCTTGTGGGGTGGGAGGGGGAGCCTGGGTCCCTTTTGGGGGTGGGAGGGGGAGCCTGGGTCCCTTTTGGGGGGGGGGGGGGGGCGGGGCGAAATGCGCCTGGGTCCCCTTTTAGGCCATTTGGGGGGGAGACTGGGTCCCTTGGCATTTTTGGGGTCCCCTGACCACCCCCTCCTTTTTGTGTCCCCTCCCCCAGGCCTTCGTCGGGGATTTGCTGGAGAAGATCCGGGGGATGCAGAAACTCAGCACCCCCCAAAAGAAATGACCTCCCCTTCAATTTGGGGTCCCTCCCATCAATTTGGGGGCCCCCCTACTCCCAGGATCCCTCCCCAATTCGGAGGCGATGGGGTGACCCCCCCTTTTTAGTGGGACCCCCCATTTTGGGGTCCTCCCTGCAGTGATAATCACCCCCCCCCACCGGTTTTGGGGGGTTTCAGGGACCCCCTTGGGCTTTTTGGGGGGGGCCTGGGGGGTTTGGGCGCTGAGGGAGGCAGGGTGGTTTTGGGTTCCCCCCCGGTGGGGGGAGGGGGGATTTTGGGGTGTTTTTTAGGTTTTTTTAAATTTTGGGGTGGGGGGTTGTTTTTATACGATTTAATAAATGGAAATTTGCCAGTTTTGGGGGTTCCTTGTGCCCCCCCGAATTCCCCCCCCAATGGACCCCAAAATAGGAATCTCCCCAAGTGAACCTCAACATTGGGGACCCCCCCATCACCAAGAACTCCCATTGCCCCCAAAAGGAGACCCCAATATATCCCCCCCCCAAATGAACCCAAATATCGGGGACCCCAACATCAAGGGCCCCCACAATGAACCCAAATATTCCCCCCCCTCCCTCCCCCCCAAGTGAACCCCTATATCAGGGACCCTCCTCCCATCAGGACAAAAAGGGGACCCCAACACCCAGGATGCCCCCAAAAAAGACCCCCAATATTGGGGACCCCCCTCAAATGAACCCCAATATCGCCCCCCCAGCACCACAGGCAACTCTGATCTCACCGTTTATTGTCTTCCCACCCAATTTTGGGGGGACCCCCCAAAAAACCCAGTGGGGGGTGGGGGAAGACCCCCAGATTTGGGGAGGGGGGCCACTGGGATGTTTGGGGATGCCCCTGAAGCAAGAAGGAAAGGGGGGGGATTGAGGACCCCCCCAAGTTTTGGGGGCCCCCCTACAGCTCCGGCCGCCGCTCGATCTTCAGCAGCTCCACCTCAAAGATCAACACGGCCCCCCCTGCACAGGGGGGTCAGCACCCCAAAACCCCTCTTTTCACCACAAATCCCCCCCAAATTCCTCCTTTTCACCCGCAAACCCCACCTGAACCCCCAAATTCCCTCTTTTCACCCCAAACTCCCTCTTTTCACCCCAAATACCCCCAACCCTGAACCCCCAAATTCTCCTTTTTCACACCCAAACCCCCTTTTTTCACCCCAAATCCCCCCAGTCCACTCCCTGAACCTCCAAATTCCTCCTTTTCCCACCCGAACCCCACCCTGAACTCCCAAATTCCCCCCAAAGCCAGGAGGAATGTCAGGACTCACCTGGGATTTTTGGGGGGGCTCCACGGTCTCCGTAGCCTGAGGGGGGGGGCAATGTCATGGCCGGGGGCTACACCCCAAAATTGGAGCACCACCCCCCCCAGGGTCCCCAAATCCTCAAATATAGGGATTTCACCCCAAATTTCACACCCACATCAGTTTTGGGGTCCCCCATCTCACCCAACTCCGGGGGAATCACCAGTTTCCGCTTCTCCCCTTCACACATCCTGGGAGGGTGGGGGTGTGGTCAAGGAGGGGGCCCCTTAAATTTGGGGTCCCCCCCTTTCCTCCTCCAGTTTTGAGGTCCCCCTTCCCCCCACCTTTTCTCCCCCAGTCTCAGAGTCCCCCCTTTCCCCCCACAGTTTTGCCCCCCCCAGTTTCAGGGTCCCCCCTTCCCCACCCTCCCAGTTTTGCCCCCCCCCCCCCCCCAGTCTCAGGGTCCCCCCCTTTCTCCCCCCCAGTTTTGCCCCCCCCCCCCCCCCCCAGTCTCAGGGGCCCCCCCTTTCTCCCCCCCAGTTTTGCCCCCCCCCCCCCCCCCAGTCTCAGGGGCCCCCCTTTCCCACCTCACAGTTTTGGAGCAACCGCAGTCTCAGAGTCTCCCCTTTTCCCCCCCAGTTTTGGGGCCCCCCAGTCTCAGGGTCCTTTCCCTTTGCCCCCCCTTTTCTCCCCCAGTTTTGGGCCCCCTCCTTGCCCCCCAGAGTCTCAGAGTCCCCCCCTTCCCTCCCTCTGCCCAGTTTGCCCCCCCCCCAGTCTCAGGGTCCACCCTTTTCTCCCCCAGTTTTGGGGTCCCCCCTTTGTCCCCCCCCCAGTTTTTGGGGTGCCCCCATACCCCAGTAGCCCTTGGTCCCAGCCCTTGATGACCTGCCCGGTGCCCAGCGAGAACACAAAGGGCTGATCCCGGCCCCGGCTGCTGTCGAACTGGGACCCATCCTCCAGGTGGCCCTGACACCAGTATAAACCAGTATGGACCAGTACACACCAGTACTGACCCATCCGCACCAGTACAGACCAACGCGAGCCATCCCAAACCAGTAAAGAGCAGCAAAACTCCATGTTAACCAGTAGAAACAAGCTCTTCCACAAGAACTCCTATCTAGTTTAGAAACCAGTATGAACCAGTATCGACCAGTACACACCAGCATGCACCAGTACAAACCAACACAACTCATCCCAAACCAGTAAACAGCAGCAAACCCCCCAAGTTAACCAATAAAAAAGAGCTCTTCCACAACAACCCCTTTTTCTACCTGATTTTGAAACCAGTATGGACCAGTATCGACTAGCACACACCAGCGTGAACCACTACACACCAGTACAGACCAACACAACCCATTCCAAACCAGTAAAAGGCAGCAAAACCCCACCTTAACCAGTATAAACCAGTAAACGGCAACAAACCCCCAAGTTAACCAGTAAAAAACAACTCTTCCACAACAACCCCTTTTTCTATCTGGCTTTGAAACCAGTATGGACCAGTATGCACCAGTACAGATTAACACAACCCACCCCCAACCAGTAAAATGCAAGAAACTCCCCCCCTATTGACCAGTATAACCAGTTCCTCCACAACAATCCTTTTACCTACCTCATTTTAAAACTAGTATGGACCAGTATGGGCCAGTGTGCCCCAGTACAAACCCATACACCCCACCCCAAACCAGTAAACACCAGTAAACCTCACCCCGCCCCGTGCACAGCCAGCAGCCCTCCCCAGCACCTCCCAGTACAAACCAGTAACCCTCAAAACCCCTTGTGCACAGCCAACACCTCTCCCAATGCCCCCCAGCTCCCTGCTGGCCGCTCTCAGTGCCTCCCAGTCTCTGCCAGTGCCCTCCCAGTACAAACCAGTGTGCCCAGTACCGTGTAGTGCATGTGCAGGAGGTCCCTGTGCTGGGAACACACCCAATCCCAGTACAAATCAGTAACCCCAAACCACCCTATGCACAGCCAGCAGCCCTCCGCAGTGCTTCTGAGTGTCCCCCAGTCCCTCCCAGTACAAACTAGTAACCCCCAAAACCCCTTGTGCACAGCTAACACCTCTCCCAGTGCCCTCCCAGTGCCCCCCAGCTCCCTGCTGCCCCCTTTCAGTGCCTCCCACTCCCTCCCAGTCCAAACCAGTACCGTGTAGTGCATGTGCAGGAGGTCCCCGCGCCGGGACCGCACCCCGCAGGCCTCTGGCCGCCGCCGCACCCCGATCTGCACCTTACGCCCCGGTTCAGCCGCCACGGCCAGCGCCAGCGCCAGCACCAGTACCTGCACCAGTATAGACCAGTATAAACCAGTATAGACCCGTAATCCCCAGCACCCACACCTCAGTACAGGCCAGCGCACATAGTAAGCCTCGATACCAGTACAGCCCAGTACAAACCAGTAACCGCCAGCACCCACACCTGTGACCCAGTACACACCAGTATAGACCTATCCCGCCCTCCCCCCGCAATTAGCGGCCTCTCTCCTCTCCCCGCCGTAATTAATGTCCCCTCTCCTCCCCCCCCTACTAATTAGCGGCCCCTCTCCTGCCCCCCCTAATTAGTGGCCCCTTTCCTCCCCCCTAATTAGCGGCCCCTCTCCTTCCCCCTCCCTAATTAGAGGCCTCTCTCCTGCCCCCTCCCCTCTAATTAGTGCTCCCCCAATCAGAGGCCCCCCCAATCAGCGGCCCCCCCTAATTAACGGCCCCTCCGGTGCCCCCCCAACCTCTGCCGCCATCGCTGCCCGGAATCACGTGACTCCCCTTCCTGACCCCTCCTCTCACTTCCGGCCATGTGACCGGAAAGCGGAACTCGGCGGGGGATGGTGGTGGCGCGGCGCGCGGTTCCCATGGTAACGGACGAGGCCTGGGGGGGGATCTCCTAATTAACGCGGTGTTAATTACCTTTAATTAAGCCCTCCGCCCTTCTCTTGGCCCTAATTAGTATCTCATTGGCATGAGGTGCCCCCGTCGTTGGCTGCGAGGGTTTAATATGCACTAATTATTGCTAATTGGAGTCCGGGGGGGACTTTGATGTTAATCAGGGATTAATTAGCGCTAACTAGGGGAGGTGGGACGGGAGGGCGGGGCCAGGAGCCTCTACTGTCTTTTAATTAGTCATAATAATCAGTTAATTCTTTACGAATTAAATTGTGTGAAAGCATGAAAGTTTTAGAATTGTGGCGATTAAAAGGTTAATCAGCAGTAATTAAGATATTAATTAGCGGTAATTAAGGGATTAATTAGCGATCTTTAAGGGCAGTCACTCGGTTTCAGTCCATTACAGGCTCAGTCTTGGCAATTTTAGTGCTTACAGGTTAATTAAAGGTCAATTAGAGGTCAGTTAAGAGTTAATTAACGGCTAATTAAATGCTAATTAAGTTCATTGGGGCTGGGGTCCCACAGGGGTCCTGGGCCGTCGCCCCTCCCTCCTCGCTGCGCTGCCTCGGCTCTCGGTGAGAAACACTCCCAAACTGGGAACCCCCCTAAACTGGGAACCCCCCTAAACTGGGAACCCCAAACTGGGAACCCCCAAACTGCCCCCCCCAAACTGTGACACCCCTCAAACTGGGACCCCCTCTAAACTGGGATTTTCCTTAATGGAATACCCCCCAAACTGGGATGCTCCCTAAACTGGTAATCCCTAAACTCGGATCCCCCCTCCTAAACTGGGAACACCTTCCCTAAACTGGGAACCCCCAAACTGTGACAGCCCCCCCAAATTGGGACACCCCTCAAACTGGGACCCTTCCAAACTGGGATTTTCCTTAATGGGACCCCTCCCCAAATTGGACCCTCCCTAAACTGGTAATCTCCAAACTGGGGACCCCCCACACTAAACTGGGACACACAAACTGGGACCCCCCCCAAACTGGGACCTCCCCTAAACCAGCAACCCTCGTAGCCCCTGGGACCGCCCCAAACTGGGTACCCCCCCAAATTACCCCCCCCCCTTTTCCCCAGGGCGGGTCCCCCCGACCCTTATGAGGTGCTGGGGGTGCGGCCAGGGGCGACAGCGGCCGAGATCAGAGCCGCCTTCCTGCAGCGCTGCAAGGAGGTACTGGGAGCACTGGGAGGTACTGGGAGCACTGGGAGGGAGTGGGGAGAGAAGGATGGCCTTCTTGGAGTGGTGCATGGAGATACTGGGAGGGACTTGGGGGCACTGGGAGGAAGTGGGGGGCACTGTGAGGGACTGGGGGGCTGTGGGGATACTGGAAATGTACTGGGAAGTTGTTTGGACCACTGGGAGGGACTGGAGGGCTGTGGGGATACTGGAAGTGTACTGGAAGGTTATTTGGGGCACTGAGCGAGACTGGGAGGCACTGGGGATACTGGGGATATACGAGGAAGTTATTTGGGGCACTGAGCGGCAGTGGAAGGGACTGGGAGGAACTGGAAGGTACTGGGGGCCTGTGGGGACACTAGGGATGTACTGGGAAGTTATTTGGACCACTGGAAGCACTGTGAGGGACTGGGGTGGTGTGGGGATACTGGAGATGTACTGGGATGTTATTTGGGGCACTGGGAGAGACTGGGAGGCACTGGGGATGCTGGGAGGTTGTTTGGGGCACTGGGAGGGACTGGGGAGGCTGTGGGGATACTAGAGATGTACTGAGAGGTTATTTGGGGCACTGAGGGAGCACTGGGGAGCACTGGGAGGGACTGGGGGGCGGTGGGTACTAGGGGTGTACTGGGAGGTTATTTGGGGCACTGGGAGGGACTGGAAGCACTGGTCCCGCAGGTCCACCCCGACGGGGACCCCCAGGACCCCTCCCGCCACACTCGGTTTCTGCTCCTGGCCGAGGCCTACGGGACCCTCAGCTCCCCCCGCACCCCCCCCCGAGACCCCCCCCGGGACACCCCCCCACCGAGGAGTCCCCCGCGCCGAGGAGAGACCCCCCGCCCTGGCAGCCCCCCGCGGTAACGAGGCACGGGGGGGGATTAGGAGGGTCGCATGGGGGCGGGGGGCGTCCCAAGGGGGATGGGGGGGTCCCATGGGGGCTGGGAGGGGCTTGAAGGAGAGTGCCATGGGGGCTGGGGGGGCTTTGGGGGGGGGTGTTGGGGGGGCATGGAGGATCCTATGAGTGCTGGGGAGGCTTGGGGGGTCCTGGCGGGTCTGGGGGGGTTCCTGCAATCCCATGGGTGCTGGGTGGGGCTATCTCTGGGGGTCCCTATGAGTCCCGTGGAGTCTGTGGGGGTGTTCCCTGGCTGCTGGGGGGTTCCCTATGGGTTCCATGGAGTCTGGGGGGTCCTTGGGGGATCTCATAATCATTGTTTCCCCCCCACACACACAGATCTGACCACAACCAGCGGTACTGGGAGCAGTTCCGCCCCCCTGGGGGCCCCCCTGGTGCCCCCCCCCGCCGCCTGCTGGGGCTCTGCCTGCTGCTCGCAGCCCTGGGGGGGGTGGTGCACGCCCTCGCCTACAGGTGGGGGGGGCACCCATGGGTGGGGATGTGGAACACAGAGTTTGAGGGGGGGACGACGACATCTAAGGGGGAGTGCAGCCAGGTTTTGGGGTGGACACACCCAGAGGTGGGGGCTGACACCTAAAAGGGGGAGACCTAACAGGGGGGGGCACTCAGAGATGGGGGGGACACACCTAAGGTGGGGCGCCCAGGTATTCTCGGGGCGGGGGGGGGGTGGGGGTGGGGTGGAACCAGAGAGTTGGGGGGCACCCGGGGGGGGCGCAACCGAGGAGTGGGGGGGGGGGGGGGGGCAACACCTAAGTGGGGGGGGACCTAATAGAGGGGGAGACCTAATAGGGGACCTAAGGGGGGGGGGACCCAGAGGTGGAGAGAAAGAGTTGAGGGGGCAGCAAGAGAGGTTTGGGGGTGCAGAGGGGGAGGGGATCTGAGGATTGGGGGTGGGGGGGTGTCTCCTCACACAGTACCCCCCCCCCCCGCCTTCCCCCCAGGTACGTGGCTGGGGCCCATGCTGCCTTCCTGGATGAGAGGGACCGGGTGCTGCGGGCAGCCTACGAGCGGGCGCGGAGCCGGTGGGTGCTGGGGGGGGGGAAGGGGGGATCGGGGATGGAGGGGAGGTCAAAGCAAGGCCTGGGGGCGGTCAAAGAGGTGGGCTGGGGGTGCTGGGGGAGGTCAAAGCAGGGGCTGGATGGGTCAAGTGGGGGGACTGTGGGGGTTACAGGGGGGGACTATGGGGGCTGGGGGGGCTATGGGGCTGTATGGGGGTTGAGGGGGCCATGGGTGCCGGGTGGCAGGGAGTGGGGATCTCGGGGGGTCCTTTGGGTGCTGGGAGGGTGAGGGCAGTGTCCCCCCGTGACGTCTAACCCTGTGACCTCTGTCCCCGCAGTGCCGGGTCGCGGGAGGAGGTGCTGGGGCGGCTCCGGGCCTCGCTCCAGCGGGGCCGGAGGGGCGGGGGGGGGCGATAAACCCTCCCCTTCCTTCCTTCAAACCCCCCCTCCCACCGGTGGATGTCAGGGATCCCCGAGGGTGAGTTCCCATGGCCATATATGGGCAGTGACGTTGCGTAGGGGCGTGACCCGGGCGCCTCCTCACCGTAGCCCGCCTCTATGACCATATATGGACAGTGACGTCATGGCGGGGCATACCCGCCTCCTGCCCCATGCCCATATATGGCAAGCGAGGGTGTCCCTGCTGCTAAACCCGCCCCATGCCCATATATGGCAAGTGATGTCATGGCAGGTGGACACGCCCCCAGTCCCTCCTCTGTTCCCCGTCCCCTATGACTATATATGGGTACTGGGGGTGCACTGCTTTCATCCCTGTCCCATGACTATATATGGGCAATGACATCACAACAGGTGAGCACACCCCACCCCTCCTCCAGACGCCGTTCTATTACCATATATGGGCAGTGACGTCAAGGCGGGAGCAGGATTCCCCCTTCGTCTCCCGCCCCACTTGACCACGCCCCGCCTCGCCATCCCCTGCCCCATGACCACATATGGTCGATGACGTCACGACGGGACTTCAGCCACGCCCCATCCCTTCACTCCTCACCACGTGACCCCGCCTTCTCACCATTAACCACCTCATGACCATATATTGGCAGTGATGTCACGTGGGGCCGGCCCGCCCCTTCCCCGCCTTTTCCCCGCCCACCACTCCCCAGGTAACCCCGCCCCACCTCGCCAGCCCGGCCCCTTACGCCCATATGTGCGCAGCGATGTCACATGGAGTCGATCCGCCCCTTTTCCCGCCCGCCAGACTCCACGTGACCTCGCCGTTCCCACCTCCATGCCCACGTATGGTTCGTGACGTCACGCAGCACCTCCTTCCCCTCCCATCACGTGATTCCCCCGCCATGTCCCGTGCGGCGCGCGCTGCGCGCTCGGTGCGATCGAGCCCCGGGGCCGCCCCCGCGCCCCCCCCCGAGCGGCCGCTGCGGCTCCTGATCCCCGCGGGGGGGGCGGCCCCGGGGCCGCCGCTGGGGCCCGTGCTGGGGCAGGTGCGGGACGGGAGGGGACACACACCCAGTCTGGAAGGATCCGGGGGGGTCCCGGGACGGGGGACGGGTCCGGGATGGGAGGGGGTCCTGGGGAGGGGACGTGGGGGTCCCGAGGCTGGGGGGCGCGGGGTTTGGGGGGTCATGGGCGTCTCTGGGCTGGGGGGGCGGGGTTTGGGGGGTCATGGGCGTCTCTGGGCTGGGGGGGCGGGGTTTGGGGGGTCATGGGGGTCCTAAGGAGGGGGTGCTAAGGGGGACATAGGGATTTGGAGGGGGTGGAGATAGAGGGGGAGGGTACTCGGAGTCGGGGGCGGGGGTGCCCTGGGATTGGGGGGGCCAAGGAGGGGTCCAGAAAGAGCCGGCGGGGGGGGGGGGGGCGGACCCACCCCCCATGGAGGAGGGACTCCGGGGGAGAAAGTGGAGATGGGGGGATTCTGGAAGTGGGGGCAGTGGGGTCCCAGGATGGGGGGGGAGAGGGAAAATCTCGGGGGGATTCAGGGCCTGAGGGGGGTTCAAAGGGGTCCAGATGTGTGTGTTCCCCCCCCCAGCGCGGGATCCCCATCGGCGCCTTCTGCCAAGACTTCAACACCCGCTCGAAGGATGTGAAACCCGGTGTCCCCCTGCGTGTGCAGCTGCTCGTGCGTGTGAGTGGGGGGGGCACAGCGACCCCCCTCCAAAGTAGAGGCTCCCCCTGCAAATCACAGACCTCTCCTGGTCATTCTCAGGAACCCCCAAAACAGAGATACTCCTTTTTCCTTCCCCAGAACCCCCCCAAACCAGAGACCCCCCTTTTCCATGCCCAGGCCCCCCCAAACTAGAGATTCCCCCCTCCATCCCCAGGCCCCCCCAAAACCAGAGGACCCCCGCCTCCATCCCCAGGACCCCCAAACCAGAGGACCCCCCCCCCTCCATCCCCAGAAACCCCCCAGACCAAAGATCCCTGCCCTCCATCCCCAGGCCCCCCCAAACCAGAGACCCCCCCCTCCATCCACAGGAGCCCCAAAACCAGTGACGCCCCTTCTTCATCCTGACAACCCCCCAAATCAGAGACCCCCCCACTGGTTTCTGGGTGCCCCCTTTTCCTCCGCCCCCCCCCACCCCCATACCTTTTCCCCCCACCACGTGCCCCGCTAGACTCCTTTCTGAGTGCCCCCTCCCCCCCATTTGGGTGCCCCCCCATGTCCCCTGCCCCCTTTATGCCCCCCCCCCCCCCCAGCTTTTGGGTGCCCCCCTTTTTTTATGTGTGCCCCTCACCTTTTGGGTGCATCTTCCCCCCTATTGGTTGCCCCCTGACCCCTCCCCATGGGTGCTCTCTCTTAACTGCTCCCCTCTCCGTTGAGTTCCCCCCACTTGGGTGCCCCCCTGACCCCCCCTCTTTGCTCCCTCCCCCCAGCCCGACCGCAGTTACGAGCTGACCATTGGGACCCCCCCCACCTCCTATTTCCTCAAAGCCATCGCGGGTGTCACTAAGGGGGCGTCGAGGCCCGGTAAGGGGGGGGGGTGTCTTTTTTTGGATACACACACGACTGGGGGTCCTTGGGGTGCTGAGTCCCCGTTTATTGAGGGGGGGTCCTCTGAGTCTTGATTTAGGAAGAGTGTTGGAGGGTGAGAGGTCTTCTGGGTCCCTGTTTTGGGGGGGGGGGTCTTGTCTGGGTATTCATTTTAGGGGGGGAGGGGGCTTCGAGGCGAGGAGCGCCCCTGGGTCTCTTTTTTTTGGGGGGGGATCCCCTGAGTCCTGCGTTCCCATTTTGGCCGAGGAGGGGGGCTCCTCTGGATCCTGGTTTTAGGGGGGGGTCTCAGTGGGGGGGTTCTCGTGGGTCCTGGTTTTTTTTTTGAGGGGGGCTCCCCTGAGTTGTGGGTCCCCATTTGGGGGTGGGGGGGGCTTTGAAGGTGGTGGTGGTGGCTCTCTTGGGTTCTGTTTTTGGGGGGGGGGGGGGGCTCCTCTGGATCCTGATTTTGGGGGGGGGGGTCTTGCAGACAGAGGTGTCCTGGGAGCTCTTGGAGGTCCCAGAAGGGGGGAACTGGGGGGTCCTGTGGGGATGGGGTTTTGCGGGGAGAGGGTGTTTGAAGGTGCGGTGGTGAATTGGGGGGTCCTGGGAGCTCTTGGGGGGGCCCTGGTTGCTGGGGGGAGGCTCCCTGATGAGGGGGAGGTCCTTACCACTTTGTCCTCCCCCTAGGGCACGAGGCAGTGGGGGTCCCAACACTGGGGGGGGGTTCCTGTCACTATAGGGAGGGGTCTGTGTCATTCTGAGGGGGGTTCCTAATCCATTTGTGCCCCCCCCCCCAGGACACGGGGTGGTGTGGGGGTCCTTACCTCTTTTTTTGCCCCTCCTCCCTTTGTCCCCCCTAGGGCACGAGGCAGTGGGGGTTCCCTATCACTATGAGGGGGTCCCTGTGGCCTTGGGGGGTCCATGTGATTCTGGGGGTCCATAATCCATTTGTGCCCCCCCCCCAGGACACGAGGAGGGGGGGCTGGGGGAGTCCCTACCCTCTTTCTCCCCTAGGGCACGAGGCGGTGGGGATTCCCCATCGCTAGGGGGGGGGCTTATTGCTATGGGGGGGTCCCCGTGGCCTTGAGGGGGTCCATGTTATTCTGGGGGGGTCCCTAATCCCTTTGTGCTCCCCCCAAGATACCAGGAGTGGGGGCTGGGGGAGTCCCTAACGCCTTCGTCCTCTCCAGCGCATAAGGCAGTGGGGGTTCTGCATCGACATGAGGTGGGGGGTCCCTGTGGCCTTGAGGGGTTCCGTGTCATTCTAGGGGGGTCCTTAACCCTTTTGTGCCCCCCCAGGTCACGAGGAGGTGGGGGTGGTGTCCCTGAAGCACCTGTACGAGGTGGCAGTGGCCAAAGCCCGGGACCCCGCGGTGGCAGCGCGAGCCACCCCCCTGCCCACCCTGCTGGGGGCGCTGCTGGGCTCTGCCCGCAGCCTCGGTCTGCGTGTTCTGCCCCGGTGAGACACCCCCCCAAAAAGGGGGACCCCCAAAACCCAGAGCCCCCCCTAAAACGTGGGGCCAACCCCCCCACCCACCAAAAACTTGGGTTCTCCCGAAAAATCTGTATCCTTTCTCCCAAAATCTGTGTTCTTTCACCTCTCAAAAAAACCCCATGTGTTTTCCTTGTTCCTCCTGCAAAAAAAAGGGGGACCCCAAAACCCAGAGACTCCCCCCCCAAAACATGGAACCCACCCCCAAAAACCTGGGTCCCCCCTAAAAATCTGGGTTCTTCCTCCCAAAATCTGGGTTGTTCCCCCCAAAAAAAACCAGGACCCCAAAAAGCCAGAATCGCCCCCCCCAAAACTTGGGGCCAAGCTCCCACCCCACAAAAACCTGTGTCTCCCAAAAAAATCTAGGTCCTCCCCCCAAAACCTGGATCACCCCATGCTCCAAAGGGCCCCCCCAAACCAGACGTGCCACCCTCCAATTTCTCTCCCCCCGCCCCAAGGCCCCCAGTGCCCTCCGCCCCCCCATTTCACCCCCTACTTCAAGACCACCAAGTGCCCCCCCCAAATTTCCAGTCTCCCAAGACCTCTACTTCTCCCCCCCACTCCATTTCTGCCCCCCGAAGACCCCCAGGTACTTCCCCCCCCATTCCCCCACCCGCATTTCCCCCCCTCCCTCGGTGCCCCCTCACCCCATTTCCCCCCCACCGACCCCCTGGTGCCCCCCCTTCCCCGGCACTGAGTGTGGGGGGTCTTGGGTGCCTGGGTCTCCTCGGGGGGGGTATCCTGGACCCCTGGTGCCCCCCCTCACCTATTTTTGCTCCCCCCAGGGTGACTCCCGAGGATGTGGCCGAGCTGCAGCGCCAGCGCCGCGAGCTGGAGGCGGCGGCTGAGGAGGAGGGGGGGGCCGGAGGGGGGGCGAAAAAAAAGTGACCTTGGACCTCGCCCCCCGAATTCAACCCCCCCCCCCCCCCCGAAGTTTGGGAGCGGGGGGCAAAATAAACGCCTCTTGCCCACAGCTGTGGGGGTTTGATTGGGGGGGGGATTGGGGGAGCTCCTATGGGTCCCCATTTCAGGGGGGGGTTGGGGGCTTCTCTGGGTCCAATTTGGGGGGGGGGGGGCTCCCGTGGGTCCCCATTTTTGGGGGTGGGGGCTCTCCAGAGTCCTGGGTCCCCATTTTGAGGGGGTGGGGGCTCCCCTGGGTCTCCATTTGGGGGGAGTCGGGGGGGAGGGACTCCCCTGGATCCTCATTTTTTTGGAGGGGTCCCCTTTTGGGGAGGTGGGGGCTCCCCTGGATCCTGGGTCTCCCTTTTTTGGGACGGGGGTGCAATAGGGAGGCTATTGCCATGGTGACAACAAACCCATCTTCCTCCCCATCTTCATCTTCTTCCTCCCCATCTTCCTCCCCATCTTCATCTTCTTCCTCCCCCTCATCTTCCTCCCCCTCATCTTCCTCCCCTTCATCGCACTCCATTCTCCCTCCTCATCCTCCTCTCTTGCTCATCTTCACCCGCTTCTCTGCGCTCCTTCATTCGCATCTTCATCCTTTGTTCCTCCTCATTCTCCTTCATCCCCATCTTCATCTTCCTCATCCTCACCCCTGCTTTCTTCCCATCTTCATCCCCCTCCTTCATCCTCCTCATCCTCAGCCCCATCCTTTCTCCTTTTTCCTCCCTCATCTTCCTCCTTCCATGCTCCTTCATCCCCATCTTCCTCCCTCCTCCTCCTTCATCCCTCCTCATCCTCCTCCATCCTCCTCATCCTTCATCCTCATCCTCTTCCCTTCTCATCTCCTCCCTCTTCATCTTCACCCCCCATCCTCCTCCTTCATCCCCATCTTCATTCCTCCTCATCCTCTCTCCCCAATTCTTCCCCATCCTTCATCCTTTCTCCTCCTTCTTTTCCCTCCTCCTCATCTTCACCCTCCTCCTCCTTCATCTTCCTCCCTCCCCCTCTCCCCTCCCTCCTCCTCCTCCCCCCCAGCCCCATCTTCACCCTCTTCATCCTCATCCTCCCCTTCCCCCCCCCCCAAACCACGTTGCGGCTCCGCTGTTACCATGGAAACGCTGTTGCGAAGGGGGGGGCAGGAATTCGGGGGGACCCAGGCTTTTTTTGGGGGGGGGAAGGAATTTGGGGAGGGGGGGGGCAGGGTGTTGGGGGCGGTCCCTGGAATTGGGGGGACCCAGGGGTTCGGGGGGGGGGAAGGAAGGGGGTGGGGCTTTTGTGGGATCCCAGATGGTTGGGGTGGGAGGAGGGAATTGGGGGGGGGGGGGTAGGGGTTTGAGGGGGAGCCTAGAATTGGGGGGGGGGACACGGGTTTGAAGGGGAACCCCTGGAATTGAGGGGGACCCTGGAATTTGAGAGGAACCAGGGATTTGGGGGGGACACCCTGGAATTGGAGGAGGGGGACTCTGGAATTAGGGGGGACCCAGGGGTTTTGGGGAGAGGAAGAAATTTGGGGGGGGGGTAGGGGTTTGTGGGGGGTCCCTGGAATTGGGAGGGACCGCGGGGTCGGGGGGGACAGGAATTTGGGGGGCCCCCAAACGTCCTTGTGTGTGTGTGTGTGTCCCAACCCCCCCAAAAGGCTCACAGGTGTGCGAACCCCCCCTTTCCGCCCCCCCCGGAGCCCCAGGCTCCGCTCCAGCCCCGCCCCCCCGCTATTTTTAGCCCCCCCCGCGCTATTTTTAGCGCAGCGGCTTCAGCGCCCAAATTTGGCAGCGGCGAAGCCGAGGGGGGCGGGGCCAAAAGAGGGGGGAGGGGAATTAAATGGGGGGGAAGGGGGGGTCCCAAAGGCCTGGGAGGGGGGAGAAAGGGGGTCCCCAATCCCCCCCCCCCCCCGGAATGTCTAAGTTCCCCCCCCATGTCCATTTAACTGTCCCTCCCCCCCACTGACACCCCCCCGTCTGTCTGTCTGTGTCCCCAGTGACCCCCCAAATCTTTCTCCCCCCCAAACCTTTCTCCCCACTATTGACCCCCCAAACCTTTCTCCCCACCACTGTCCCCCCCAACCAACCTTCTCCCCCCACTGACGCCCTCCATAATGTCTTCTTCCCCATCCCTCTTCCAATCCTTCCCTCTCTTGACCCACCGTTGGCTCCTCCAAGCGGCCATTGACCTGTCCGTCTGTCCCTTGAGCCCTTCCATCTCCTCGTTGACCTCCTCCGTCCCTCTGCCCTTCCCTTGAGCTCCTCCAGCTCCCCGGTGGTGCCTCCATCCCTCCCTTGACCTCCATTGACCCCTCCATTCCTCCATTGGTGCTTCTACCTCACCAGTGATGCCCTCCATATTGACCCCTTCTGTCCATCCCTTGAGCCCCTCCACCCCCCTGTTGAGCCTCCATCCATCCTTCCGTTGACCTACTCCATCCTCCTGTTGACCCTTCCAGCCCTTTTGACCCCTTCCATCCTTCTCTTCAATCTCTCCATCCTCAATCCTTCTCTTGGCCCTCCACCCATCCCTCACTTGACCCACCGTTGATGTCTCTGCCCTTCTGTTGACCGACCATTCCTCCCTCCACCCCTCTGTTGACTCCTCCATCCTTCCCTTCAGCCCTCCCCGTCCCTCCCTTGACCCACCATTGTCTTCTCCACTCCTCTGCTGACCCCTCCATCAACCCCTCGAGCCCTTCCTCCATCCCTCAGTTGACTCCTTTGTCCATTCCTCCATCCTTCTGTCCATCTCTTGAACCCTCCCCTTCCTTTGGCTCCTGTCTCCGCTCACTCATTGACCCCTTCATCCCTCTGTCCCTTCAACCATCTCTTGAGTCCTGTACTCCTCTGTTGACCCCCTCCACTCCCTTGTTGATCCATCCATCCATCCATCCATCCATCCATCCATCCCTCCGCTCATCCCTCTGTTGACCCCTCCACCTTCCGTTGACCCCCTCCATCCATTCCCCCCTCCATCCTTCCATCCATCCCCCTGTTGATCCCCTCACCTCTTTTTTGACCCCCCCATCCATCCACTCCTCTCTCCATCCCTCTGTTGACCCTTCCATTGACACCCCATCCCTTCATTGACCCCCTCATCGATCCATTCCACTGTTAACCCTTCCACTGCCCCATCCATCCACCCCTACCTTTGTTGACACCCCACCTCCTTGTTGACCCCCATCCATCCACTCCTCTCTCCATCCCCCTATTAAACCTTCCATTGCCCCATCCATCCACCCCATCCCCCTATTAACCCTTCCATTGCCCCCATCCACTCCTCTCTCCATCCCCCTATTAACCCTTCCATTGACTCCCCACACTCTTCCATTGACCCTCCATCCATCTCCCTTGTTCACTCTTCCATCGCCACCCCATCCATTCCATTCCCCCTCCCTCCATCCCTCTGTTGACCCCCCCACCTCCTTGTTACCCCCCCCCCAACCTCCACCCCCCCCGAGGGGGGTGGGTCCCCTTGCCTGCCCCTCCCTCGCCCCTCCCCCCCCCCGCTACCATCTCCTATTTCGGTTCGAACCTGCTTTAACGCCTCTCCCCCCTTTTCTTCCCCCCCCGCCCCCTTTGCGTCCCGCGCGCGTTCGCGTCAACGCTGACGCTACCACTCCCTCCCCCCTCCTCAATTCGAATGGGTGGGGCGGGGGGGGCAGTGACGTAGCTGTGACGTAGGCCTTTCTCGGTCCATATAAGGGGCGGGCAGGCGGCGGCGCGGCGCGAGGATGCTCCGCTCTACCAAGGGCGCCTCCAAGGCGCGGAGGGATCAGATCAACGCCGAGATCCGAGCCCTTCGGGACCTCCTGCCGCTGCCCGAAGGAGACCGACCTCGTCTCTCCTACCTTCACGTCATGGCCCTCGCCTGCATCTACACCCGCAAGGGCGCCTGCCTTCGTCCCGGTGCGTTTCACCATTGGCTTTGCCTCTGGGATGGGTGATGGAATGGGGATGGAGAGGTTGGGTTCAGGTGGAAGAGGGACGGAAGGAAGGATGGGGAATGGGAGAGGGCACTGGGAGCAGGATGGAACTAGGTATCAGCACTGGGATGGGACCGGGCAGTGACAGCGGGATGAGATTGGGCATCAAGATGGGAGCAGGCACTGGGAGCAGGATGGGACCAGGAATCAGCACTGGGATGGAACTGGGTAATGGCATCAGGATGGGATCAGGATGGACCCAGGCACCAGCACTGGGATGGGACTGGGTAACGGCATCAGGATGGGATCAGGGATCAGGATTGTCCCAGGTACCAGCATTGGGATGGGACCGGAGATCAGGATGGACCCAGGCACCAGCACTGGGATGGGACCGGGGAATGCCACTGGGATGAGACCAGCCACCGGCAGTAGGAAGGGGACGGGAGCCGCTGCCGGGAGCGCGGGACCGGGCTCAGCATTGACAGAGAGATGGGAAAGGGTTGGAGGCTGGATGGCAGGAGCCGGCAGCGGGATGGAGACAGGCAGCGGACTGGGAGTGGGAAGTCGACACCAGGAGGGAGAAAGGAATCGGCAGAAGGACAGGAGTGGCACCGGGAGAGGGACCGGAGCTGGCAGGGGTGGGACCAGGGGCGCCGCGACCGGCACCGCGGCCGGGGACAGGGAGAGCGGGTTCAGCACCGCGGACAGCGGCGGGGGGTGGTGGGAGGGTGGGGGTGGTATAGCCGGTTCAGCACCGCGGACAGCGGTCAGGATCGGGGCAGAGACCGGGATTGGGGAACCCGGACAGGGACCGAGACCGGGACAGGGATCAGGGCTGGGACAGGGATCAGGGCTGGGACAGGGGGATCGGGATGGGGTACCGGGACAGGGATCAGGGCTGGGACAGGGGGATCGGGATGGGGTACCGGGACAGGGATCAGGGCTGGGACAGGGGGATTGGGATTGGGGAACCGGGACAGGGATCAGGTCTGGGACAGGGGGATCGGGATCGGGGAACTGGGACAGGGATCAGGTCTGGGACAGGGGGATCGGGATCGGGGAACCGGGACAAGGATCAGGGCTGGAACAGCGGGATTGGGATGGGGAACCGGGACAGGGACCAGAGATTAGGGCTGGGACAGGGAGATCGGGTCTGGGGAACTGGGACAAGGACTGGGACCAAGTATCAGGGCTGGAACAGGGGGATCAGGCCAAGGAACAAGACCGAGAGGCAGCATCACGACCCAGGATCAGGACAGGGAGCGAGAGTGGAGACTGCAGACCAGGGTTGGGACGAGGACCAGGAATCAGCGCTGGGACAGGGGGATCAGGGCAGGGAGCGAGAGGAACCATGAATCAGGGCTAGGATGAAGGAACCAGGACAGGGACCAAGACCAGGGATTCTGGATCAGGATGGGAACCCAGGAATGGGACAAGAATTGGGGCCAGAGACCGGGTGTCTGGTCTGAGATGCAGGATATGGGAGGTGGAATGAGGGTTCGTGATTAGGATTGGAGATGGGGACAGGAACCAGGGAACATGGCTGAGACGAGGTGGGCCAGGACAGTGATTGAGGCTCTAGGACTTGGACCAGGGCTGGAATTTGTTCAGGAACTGGGACAAGGACCAGGACCAGAGACTGGGATGGGGCTGGGGATGAGGGACTGGAACCGGGGACTCCTGCGGATCCACATGGGTGGTGGTGTTGGTCCTGCCAGGGCCACCATGGGAGGCACCAATGACTCCACGGGTGGTGCTTTGGGTGCTGGGGCTGCGAGGGCGCCTCAGGGCTGCGGTGGGACCATGAAGGCGAAGTGACGGGGGTTGGATGGGGGCTGATGTGTGTCCCCACACAGGCCCAACGCGGGGAGCACCCATGGAGCTGCTGGGGGGGCCGGAGCTGGCTGACCTGATGGCCTCACTGCCCGGGTTCCTGCTGGCCGTCACCCGCGAGGGGAAGCTGGTTGGCGTCACCGACAACGTCGCACAGCACCTCGGGCACTCCATGGTGGGCACCCATGTGTGGGGTCAGGGGGCTGATGTGGGGCAAAGGTGGTCCTGGTGCCGCAGGATGATGGGTGTTGGGGGGATTAGGTGGAGGTCCTTCCCCCATGTGGAGGTCCTGGTGCCGCAGGATGATGGGTGTTGGCTGCTGGGGCGGTTGAGTGGGGGTCCTTCCCCCATGGTGGTGGTCCTAGTGCCACAGGATGACGGGAGTTGGGGGTTCCGGGTGCCATAGGTGAATGTTGGGTGCTTATCTTCCCACCTTCTCCCACGCAGGTGGACCTGGTGGCACAGGGTGACAGCATCTACGACCTCCTGGATCCGGCCGACCATCCCCTGGTTCGCCATCAGCTCAACCTGCCCGGGTCACCCCAGGCAGGTGGGTCGGGGATTTGGGGACATGGAGGGATGCGTGGGTAGATGGAAGGATGGGTGGGGAGACATGGATGGAGGGATGGGTGGATGGAGAAACAGAGGGTGGAATGGATGGAGGCCAGATAGACCAACAGAGACTCCTCCTTCCCCAGAACGCCTCTTCCGCTGCCGCTTCACCACCTCGCGGGCCTCGCGCCGTCCCAGCGCGGGGCGGAAGCTGGTGCTGCTGCGGGGCCGGTTCCAGGCACCCCCTGGTCCTCCTGGGGCCATGCCAGGGCTTTTTGTCGCCTTCTGCGCCCCCTTGGACCCTCCACCTTGGCCCTGCCCCGACTGCCTCCTCCTGCCCGCCTTCCAGAGCCGCCACGCCCGAGACCTCGCCCTGCTCGACATCTCTGACAGGTGAGGATCTGGGCATCAGGGAGGGGATCTGTGCATCTGGGAGGGGATCCGTGCATCTGGGAGGAGATTCAGGTCACCAGGAGGAGATCTGGGCATCTGGGAGGGGTTTCAGGTGACCAGGAGGAGATCTGGGCATCTGGGAGAGGATTCAGGTGACCAGGAGGAGATCCGGGCATCTGGGAGGGGATTCAGGTGTCCAGGAGGAGATCCTGGGGTGACAAAGCATGTGGGATGGGACCCAGGCATCTGGAGAGGATCCAGGGGTGGGCGAGTGAAGGACCCAGACGTGTTGTCCCTCAGTGTCCTGATCCACCTGGGCTACGGGCGTGGGGAGCTTCTGGGTCGCTCCTGGTATCGGCTCCTACACCCTGAGGACCTCGGCCATGTCGCCCGCCAGCACCTCCGCCTCGGTGAGTGTTCCCTCATCTGATCCTGGGTCATCTGGACTCTCCATGTCTCCTCCAACTGTCCCCAAGGTCCCCTGGGGGGTCTCCATCTCCCCCCCTCCAACTGTCTCTTGAGTCCCCCGGTGTCTCCTTGCATCCCCACGTCTCCATTTCCCCAGCAAATGTCCTTTCGTTTCTTTGATGTCTCCTTCCATCCTGGGGTCTCCATGTTCCCACCCACCCCAGTTGTCCCCATTGATGTCCTCATGTCCCCATCCACCCCAGTTTTTCCTGTTGATGTCCCCACCTACCCCAGTTGTCCCTGTTGATGTCCTGATGTCCCCATGTCCCCTCAGCTGGAGCAGGAGCAGAGGCACGGGGAGAGCTGGTGACGCGGCTTCAACGCAAGGATGGCCTGGGCTGGACATGGGTCTACACCCGACTGCGTCCTGAGGGCCCAGCCCTGCTCGCCCACAACTTCATCATCAGGTGAGTGGCCCCAGTTGGCCCCAGGGGATCCAGACGTCCAAGTGGCCCCACATTTCCAGGGCCAGGAGACCCAGTTGGCCCCAGGGGATCCAGGAGATCCCACATTTCCAGGGCCAGGAGACCCGGGTTTCCAGGAAGCCCCAGGGGAACAAGAAATCCAGGCAGCCCCACCACCCACCCAAGGGATCCAGGAGGTCCCACTAACCCCAGGGGATCCAGGTGTCCAATTACCCCCAGGAGAAGCCCAGTATCTGGGCACGTTCCACCCTACACGGGACCGTGGCATCCAAGAGATGCCTCAGCGCCCTCCATGCCCCCAGGGGTTCCCAGGTGCCTGGTATCTCCCCAACGCAACTCATGACCCTTTGTCTCTCCCACAGTGAGGCTGAAGCTTGGTGTCTGAGGCAGCAGTTGGCGGCCGAAGCCCCTCCAGGCCCCTCTGAAGCCTTCAGCCCCAGCCTTGACTTCGCCAGTGCCAGCGTTGGACCTAGTGGAGACCTTGGTGTCAGCACTGGCCCCAGTGTTGGCCTCAACGTTGATCCTGGTGTTGGATCCGCTGTTGACCTTGGTGTTGGATCTGGGCTTGGAGATGATGTTGGAGCTAACGTTGGCATCAACGTTGACCTTGGCCTTGGGGTCAATGTTGACCCTGGTCTTGGAGCTGGTGTTGGACCTGGTCTTGGAGCTGCCATCGGACATAGTCTTGGAGGCAACATTGGGACCAGCGTTGACCCTGGTCTTGGAGCTGCCATCGGACATAGTCTTGGAGGCAACATTGGGGCCAGCGTTGACCCTGGTCTTGGAGCTGGTGTCGGAGTGAATGTCGGACGTGGACTTGGAGATGGTGTTGGACACGGTCTCAGCACTGATGTCGGTGCTGGAGTTGGCATTGGCATGGGACCTGGCATCAGAGTTGATGTTGGCCTTGGTGTGCCCGCTGGCACCAGCGCCAACGTTGGCTCCAACCTTGGGTCTGATATTGGAGCTGCTCTCGGAGCTGGCACGGGAGATGACATTGGAGCTGGTCTCCAAACCAGTGGTGGAGCAGACATTGGCCCCAGTCTCGGAGCTGGTGTCGCACTCAGTGTTGGGGCCAACATTGGACCTGGTCTTGGTGGTGGCATCAGAGCCAGCGTTGGACTCGGCATTGGGGCTGTGGGCTCCACTCTTCCATCGGATGTCGGCGCTGGCGTTGGACTCACCGTTGGAGCCAATATTGGCGCTGGAGTTGGCGCTGGTGTTGGACTTGGCCTTGGAGCCAACATTGGAGCCAATGTTGGCTCCAGTCTTGGATCCACTGTTGGACTTGGCCTTGGAGCTGCCCTTGGAGCCAATGTTGGCTCTGCTCTTTCATCTGGTGTTGGACCTGGTGTTGGACTCGCCGTTGGAGCTGCCGTTGGTGCCAACGTTGGCTCCAGTGTTGGATCTGGTGTTGGACTTGCCGTTGGAGCCGGCATTGGAGCCAACGTTGGCTCTTCTCTTGGATCCGGTGTTGGACTTGCCATTGGAGCTGGCGTTGGAGCTAACGTTGGTGCTGCTCTTGGATCTGATGTTGACATTGGCATTGGACTTGGTGTTGGAGCCAACGCTGGCACCGCTCTTGCATCTGACGTAGGATCTGGTGTTGGACTTGGCATTGGAGCTGCTGTTGGAGCCAACATTGGTGCCAGCGTTGGCTCTGGTCTTGGATCCAGTGTTGGTCTTGGCCTCAGAGCCAACGTTACCTCCAACATTGGCTCTGCTCCTGGAGCTGATGTTGGCACCAGCATTGGACTTGCAGTCGGAACCGGCGCTGGAGCTACCGGTGGCTCCAGTCTTGGCTCTGCCCTTGGATTTGCCGTTGGAGCTGCTCTTGGAGCCAACGTTGGCTCTGGACTTAGTCCTGATGTTGGCACCACCGTGGGACTCAGCCTTGGAGCCAACGTTGATTCTGCTCTTGGAACCGGCGTTGACACCAGCATTGGACTCGGTGTTGGATCTAGCGTTGGCTCCGGTGTTGGACTTGGTGCTGGAGCTACTGTTGGAGCCAACGCTGGTTCTACTCTTGGATCCAACCTTGGCCTCAGCCTTGGCGCCAGCGTTGACCCCACCCTTGGCCCCGGCATTGGCCTTGGTGTCGGAGCTGCTGTTGGAGCCAATGTCACCACCACCCTTGGCCCCGGACTTGGCCTTGGAGCCAACCTCGCCACCAGTGCCAGCTCCAACTTGGGACCCACCCTCGGTGCTGCCCTTGGAGTTTCTGGAGGAGCCAACGCTGGCGTCGGCTTGGCCACAGGCGTCCGTCTCGTGCCGGGTTTGAGTGTCCCCGATCTGCCAGGTGGAACTACCGAGACCTGGACGCCCCCGTACACCCCTCGTCAAGCCCCACCCTTTGCCTTTGGGCCCCCCGAAATCCCCGAAGCAGCACCTGAAAAGTTACCGCCGAGTCCTGAGAGCCCTAGCGCAATGCCGGGTGGGACCCCCGGCTCCATCCTCACCCCTGAGACGTCACCACCGCCATCTCTACCGGCCCCACCTGGCCCCGCCTTACGTCGTCTTCTCCAGGGATTGGCCGCCGCTGCCGGCGTCAATCGGGGGGGAGGCAGGCGGTCGGGGGGGACCTCCAGCCCCCGCCTGCCACCCCCACCCCGGTCGCCCCGCGACCCCTTCGCTGAGTTGTATCAACTCCCCCAGAGCCGCCTCCAGGACGCCTTCCGCCAAGGTAAGGGAGGTGGACAACCTTTGAGGAGCACCCGTTGGGTTCGTGTCATCATCGGGACACCTGGGTTCCAGCTTAGGGGGTGCCCCTGTGGGTTTTGGGGTGGTGGGGGTGGAGATGGGGGTCTTGGACACCCAGGTTCTCAATGGGGTTTGGAGGTGAGGGTGAAGATGGAGGTCTTGGAGATATGGGTCCCATCTTAGGGGGTCCCAGGGTCCCCAATGGGGTTTGGAAGTGAGGGTGAAGATGGGTCTTGGAGACCTGGGTTTCCAATGGGGTTTGGAGGTTAGTCTTGGACACCTTGGGGGTTTGGTGGCCCAGACGCTGGGGGCCCTTGAGGAATATGGTGGTGGTTGGTGGCCTAGGTCCCTTAGGAGGTATGGAGGGGGTTTGGTGGCCTGGACACTGGATCTCTTGAGGGTTTGGTGACAGCGAGGTCCCTAACGCCTGTGTCCTCCTCTCCTGCAGCCGGAAGCCAGCGCGCCCCGTCGTTCTGAACTAAGTCTGTGACGCGACTTGCCCCCAGTATGGCATATTGTCATTGTCACCCCGGCCCGGTGCCACCGTCCCCCCGGCCCCGGCCGTGTCCCCCAGCCCCCACTGCCCCCCCCCGGGGCCTTTCGTGCTAATTTAACTCGTAACGAGTCTCTAAGGTAATTGGGGGGGGGCTGGTGGCCCCCCCCTCCCCAAGCCCGGACACCTGGGTCCTGTCCCCTTGTGTCCCTGTCCCCACCCTCCCCACTCCAGGACCTGTTCCCAGATCTTGGGGGGGGCCTTGGATCTAGCCCCCCCCCCCCAAGTGTCCCCATCTCTTGTCACCCACCTTGTCCCTGTCACCCGGCCTGTCCTTGTCCCCCCCATCCTCGGGGTCTGCGTTTTTGGCAGAGTCCCCTCCAAGAAGTGTCCCCTCCCCCCCATGGGTGTCATCCCCAATGTCCCCAACCCAAGGGACCGAGGCACAATGTGGCTTGATGTCCCTGATGTCCCCAATGTCCCCAACCCAAGGGATGGAGATAGACCATGGCCCAATGTCCTCAATGTCTCCAACTCAAGGGATGGAGATGTGCCATGGCCTGATGTCCCCAACCTGAGGGATGGAGACACGTCATGGCCCAGTGTCCCCAACCTAAGGGATGTCACTGGGCTGGGACGGGTCATGGCTTGATCTCCCCCATGTCCCCAGTTCCCCCAGGAGACTGTGAGATGTCATGTCCCTGGTGTCCCAAATGTCCTCAGCGTGAGGGACAGTGTCCCTGTCATCCCCAGTGCTCCTGACATCCCCGATGTCCCCAAAGTCCCCCACTGAACAAATCGAGACACGTCGCAGCGCGATGTCACCAAGCCCGTGGGACTGAGACTCATCACAACTCGATGTCCCCAGTGTCCCTGAGGGACACGGGCACCTCGTCACCACCGTGACCCAAGGGACTGAGACCCAGCATGGCTCAACGTCCCCAGAGTGTCCCCGAAGGATGTGGACACCACCTGAACAGACTGAGACTTGTCACAGCCCGATGTCCCCAAGGGACATGGGCACCTCGTCATTGCGTCGGCTGGAGGGACTGTGACACATTTGGCTTGATGTCCCCAGTGTCCCCAAGGGATGTGGGACCTTGTCATCATCCTGGACCAACAGAGTGAGACACATTGTGGTCTGATGTCCCCAACTCAAAGGACTGAGATCTGTTGTGACCCAAATGTTCCCACTGTCTCCGATGTCCCCGAAGGTTGTGGGACATCTTCATCGTCCTGGATCAATGGATGGAGTTCCACCACAGCCCGATATCCCCAACGTTTCTGATGGCCTTGAAGGAGGTGGGACACCATCATCACCCCAGCTCAATGGAGCGAGACCACCATGGCCTGATGACCCAAGCGTCTCCAATGTCCCCAAAGGACGTGGGACATCGTCACTGCTTCAGCTCAAGGGACTGAGACCCGACACAACCTGATGTCCCGCCATGAGGGACTGGACTCTGTTGTCCCCAATGTCCCCCATGGCCCCACCAGAGGGACCGAGGCCCATGGTGGCCCATCAGCACCGGTGTCCCCGATGTCCTCAATGTCCCCTGGAGGTGCCGCTGTCACCAGCCCCGCGGCCTTGACACCCCCCGGCAATAAAGCGGCCTCTGTTGTCCCTGCGCCCATGGCAGCTTCTTTCCAGGGACCAAGAGCTCTGAGGGCTTCCAGGAGGACACCCAAGAGTTCGAGGGACACCCAAAGAGTTCGGGGGACACCCAGGTGTCCAGAGGGGACCCAGGAGTTTGGGGGGGACCCAGGAGATGGGGGGACCTGAAGTGTTCAGGGGGACCCAGAAGTTTGAGGGGGACGCAGGTATTCGAGGAGGGACCCAGAAGTTTTGGGGGGACGCAGGTATTTGAGGGGGGACCCAGAAGTTTGGGGGGGATGCAGGTATTTGAGGGGGGACCCAGAAGTTTGGGGGGACTCAGGTATTCGAGGGGGGACCCAGTTTTGGGGGGACACAGGTATTTGAGGGGGTTCTCCGGCACCAGAGAGAACACGCCCCCTCATAACCCTGCCCACAACTCAGACCACACCCTCTCTCAGCAGGCCACACCCCCCGCGGCTGGACACTCCTTCTCCAAACAGACCACGCCCCCTACACAGACCACGCCTCCTCCTGTCTGGACAACGCCCCCGTCAATCCATGCCTCCTCGGTATAGGCCACGCCCCATTCTCACTCAAGCCACGCCCCCTCCAAACAGGGACACGGCTACCTCCCGTTCAGACCCCGCCCCCACGCCAGGCCCCGCCCCCTCCCCGGCAGGCTATTGCCCTGCGCACGCGCATGCGCGGTTCCTTCGCGGCGACGCAGCGCGGTGAGCCCCCCGCCCCGCACTGGGCCCAGTTCCTTCCTTAGACTGGGCTCACTGCCCTCCCACCATCCCCAAACTGGGACCAGTCTCTCCTTCCCCCTCTCAAACTAGTCCCAGTAAGCCCCCCGGACTGGGACCAGTGTCGCCTGTGCTGCTTCCAGCACCTATACTGGTCCCAGTAACCTCCCCAGAGTGAGGCCAGTATCCCCTGTGCTGCTCCCAGCATCCATACTGGTCCCAGTAACCCCCCCCCGACTAGTCCCGCTATCCGCTGTGCTGCTCCCAGCACCCATACTGGTACCAATAACCTCCCCAGACTGGTCCTATTCACCCCCTCAGTAGCTGTCAGCACCCCTGTACTGGTCCCGGCACTGATACTGGTCCCAGTAACCCCACAGTGCTCCCAGCATGCTGTACTGGTCCTGGCTTACTGCTGGTCCCAGTACCCCCCACACCCTCCCAGTAGCCCCCAGTATCTTTTCAGCACCCTCCTAGTGCTCCTAGCACTCTTTCTCCCAATCCTCTCCCAGTAGCCCCCAGTCCCTTCCCAGTCCCCCATACTCCCCCCATCACCCTCCCAGAAGACCCCAACCCCCCTCCCAGTCCCTTCCCAGTAGCTCCCAGTTCAGGCAATGGGCCGGGGGCGGCTAGTGGGGGGCTGTGCTTGGCTACTGGGGGGGCTGGCGCTGCTGCAGACCCTTTACCTGCGAGCCCTGCCCCCCCCTCGCCCCCCCCTCACCCATCGCCACCCCCCCCCACGCTTGTCCCCCCTCCGGGGGGTTCTGGACACCTCGGGGACCTTTCGGGTCTACCGGGACGTTTTGGGGACCCCCCCTCCTTGGGACCCCCCTGAATTAGTCTTGGCCACCCATGGGACTCCAGGACGGGTGGCAGAGACATTGGGGGGGGCCCTGGGGGGGTTGTGGGGGGGACCGCTCTCGGTAGCTGTTTTTGGGGTCCCCCAAAAGGGCTTAGAAGAGCTTTTAGCAGTTTTGGGGGGGCCCTGCCGGGGATTCCGGTCTCGTTTGCGTTTACACGTGGTGGTGGGGGCCGCTGCGCCCCCCCTTCCCATTGCACCCCCTGGACCCCCAACCCCGGGGCGATGTCGGGGGGCCCTGAAGCGCCTGGCAGCTGCCGACCCCCCCAGTTACACTTTGGGGGTGCCCTATCCGGGGAACCTGTTAAGGAACGTGGCATGGGAGGGGGTGGCTGGGGAAAGGAGAGGGGGCCCAAAAAATAGAGGTTTGGCCCTCCCCAAAATTGGGGGACACTTCGTGCTGCTGGTGGACGCTGATGTGGTGCCCAGCCGGGGGCTGTGGGAGGGGTTCCTCAAGCTGGTACGGGGAGGAGGGGCCAAGCTGGGACCCCCAATTTGGAGGGCTGGGAAGGGGGTAGGGGACCCCCAAGTTATGGGGGTAGAGGAGGGCTTGGAGGACCCCAAATCTTTGGGGGCTAAAGGTTCTTGGGGGGCTCCAGGGAGCTTGGGGAACCCCAAAGCTTTGGGGGCTCCAGGGGTCTTGGGAGACCCCAATGCCCTGGGGGCTGCAGGGGTTTTGGGGACTCCTGGTCGCCCTGGTGGCCTCAGGGTCCCCCGAGCCTTGGACACTCACCATGTCCCAGGTGTCCCCAATGTCCCAAGTGTCCCCGGTGACCCTGGGGTGCTCAACGCCTTAGAGGTCCCCAACATCCTAGCTGTCCCCAATGTTCCAGGTGTCTCCAGCACCTTGGAAGTCCCCAAGGCCCTCCATGATCTGGGTGTGCCAAATGCCCCAGAGGTCCCCAACACCCTGAAGGACCCCAACGCTCTGGAAGTCCCCAGGGGCTTCCATGATCCAGGTGTCCCAAATGCCCTGGAGGTCCCCAGTGCTTTGAAGGACCTTAATGCCTTGAAGGACCCCAATACCCCAGATGCCACCACATCCTGGGACCAGGTAGTGTTTGTGCTGCCAGCCTTCGAGGTCCGCATGGGGACACGGCTTCCAGGGACGAAGGCTGAGCTTCTCCAGTTGTGGGGCAGAGGGGATGCCCGGCCCTTCTATGGGGCGCTGTGTCCCCGATGCCAAGCACCCACTGACTACAGGCGCTGGTGGGCGCTGCCACCCAGTTCCCACCTGCGTGTGGCCTACGAGACCCCATGGCGGGACCCTTGGGAGCCGTTCTACGTGGGGCCGGCCCACCACGTGCCACCCTTCGATGAGCGCTTCCTCCAGTATGGCTTCAACCGCATCAGCCAGGTGCCGTGGGGTTGCTGGAGGGCGTTGAGGTGGCCATGGAGACCATGGGATGGCCATGGTGGCCATGGGATGTTGAGGGTGCTGTGGGGTGGCCAGTGGTGACCATAGGGGTTGGGGAGGGCTGTGGGTGACTTGGGACGTCCATAGTGACCTGAGGGTGCTGTAGGGTATCTATAGGTGCTATAGAGGGTCTGTGGGTGCTATGAGGGGTCCAGGGGTGCTATAGAGGGTCTATGGGTGCTGTGGGGGTCTATGGGTGCTACTGGGGGAGTCTATGCTTGCTGTTGGGGTTCTATGGCTGCTATGGGGTTCTATGGGTGCTATAGAGGGTCTAGGGCTGCTATATGGGTCTAAGGGTGCTATGGGGATCTGTAGGTGCTATAGAGCATTTATGTGTACTGTAGAGGGTCTATGGGTGCTATGGGGGTTCTGTGGGTGCTATGGGGGTTCTGTGGGTGCTATGAGGGGTCTGTGGGTGCTGGGGGGAGCCTATGGGTGCCAGGGGGGTCTTGCTTTTGGGGTTCTGTGGCTGCTATGGGGCTCTATGGGTCCTATAGAGGGACTGTGGGGACCTCTTGGTGTTATGGGGAGTCTGTGAGTGCTATGGGGTTGTTGAGGGGTGCTGTAGGTGCCATGGGTGCCAACACCCCCCCAGGCCTGCGAGCTGCACATGGCCGGCTTCCGCTTCTTGGTGCTGGATGAAGCCTTCGTTGTCCATCGTGGCTTCAAGGAGGCCGGTGGCTTCCACGCAGGGCGAGAGGCTGAGCTGAACCGCAACCGGCAGCTCTTCCGGCAATTCCGCACCGAGCTGCGCCAGCGCTATCCCGACTCATCCCGCCACTGCTGACTGGACATTGGGTCCCCTCCACCCAAACACTCTGATCATCTCCACCCAGACACCTAGGTCCCTTCGACATTGAACATTTGAGGCCCTTCAGCATCAGACACTTGGGTTCTCTCCTCTTGGGTCTCTTTGGCTTTGGACACTTGGATCCTCTCCACCTGGACACCGGGATCCCTTTGGCTTTGGACACTTGGGTCTCTTCAGCATTGGACATTTGGATCCTCTCTGCCTGCGTGTCTGGGTCCCTTCACCTTTGGACACTTGAATCATCTCCAACTGGACACCTGGGTCCCCCCAGATGCTTGGATCCCCTGTGCCTTAGTGCCCATGGGTATCACCCCAGTGAAGATGGCCACCTACCCACAATGCACTGTGCAGGTGATGTCAGTGAGGTTCTTCTGGTTGCCCTGGTGTTTGGTGAGGGATGTCAGGAGCAGCTGCCTCCAGCTTAGACTGCTATAGACCAGTCTGTAAGGGATGTTCTGCGTAACACCTATCGTTGTGTGTGTACAGATAGGGGTAAATCATATATTTGATGGATTTATAGAGTCCCACGATTTTATTATAGAATCATAGAACGGTTTCAATTGGAAGGGACGTCAAAGCCCATCCAGTTCCAACCCCTGCCATGGGCAGGGACACCTCCCACCGCATCAGGTCGCTCCAAGCTTCATCCAACCTGGCCTTAACACATCCAGTGATG
Source organism: Cuculus canorus (assembly GCF_017976375.1). Taxonomy (NCBI): domain Eukaryota; kingdom Metazoa; phylum Chordata; class Aves; order Cuculiformes; family Cuculidae; genus Cuculus; species Cuculus canorus. Next base: position 131,170 of record NC_071434.1, read on the forward strand.
GAGATTCAGCAGAACTGCTGCCATTGTGTCACTCAGCTTCATGGTGACTTTTCACTCCAAATCCCCTCACAAACACCCCAAAAGTGCGACTTTCACCCCAAATCCCTTCACAAATGCCACAAAAATGTGACTTTTTAACCCAAATCCCCTCACAAACACCCCAAAAGTGCGACTTTCACCCCAAATCCCTTCACAAATGCCACAAAAATGTGACTTTAACCCAAATCCCCTCACAAACACCCCAAAAGTGTGACTTTCACCCCGAATCCCTTCAGAATCGCTCCTGAAGTGTGACTTCCACTCCAAATACCTTCACAGACACCCCAAAAGTACAACTTTCACCCCAAATCTCTTCACAAAGGCCCCAAAATGTGACTTTTTAACCCAAATCCCCTCACAAACACCCTAAAGGTGCTACTTTCACCACAAATCCCCTCACAAACACACTCAAAAGCATGGTCACCCCAAATCCCTTCACAAATGCCCCAAAAATGTGACTTTTTACCCCAGATCCCCTCACAAACACCCCAAAAGTGCCCCCTTCACCCCAAATCCCTTCACAAATGCCCCATAATGTGACTTTGTAACCCAAATCCCCTCACAAACACCCCAAAAGTGCGACTTTCACCCCAAATCCCTTCAGAATTGCTCCTAAAGTGCAACTTCCACTCCAAATCCCTTCTCAAGTGCCCAAAAAACGTGACTTTCACTCCAAATCTCCTCACAAACACCCTAAAGGTGCTACTTTCACCACAAATCCCCTCACAAACACACTCAAAAGCATGGTCACCCCAAATCCCTTCACAAATGCCCCAAACTTGTGACTTTTCTCCCCAAATCCCCTCACAAACACCCCAAAAGTGCGACTTTCATCTCAAATCCCTTCACAAATGCCCCAAAATATGACTTTTTAACCGAAATCCCCTCACAAACACCCCAAAAGTGTGACTTTCACCCCGAATCCCTTCAGAATCGCTCCTGAAGTGTGACTTCCACTCCAAATTCCTCACAGACACCCCAAAAGTGCCCCTTTCACCCCAAATCCCTTCACAAATGCCACAAAATATGACTTTTTAACCCAAATCCCCTCACAAACACCCCAAAAGTGCGACTTTCACCCCAAATCCCTTCAGAATTGCTCCTAAAGTGCATCTTCCACTCCAAATCCCTTCTCAAGTTCCCCAAAAACGTGACTTTCACTCCAAATCTCCCCACAAACACCCTAAAGGTGCTACTTTCACCCCAAATCCCCTCACAAACACACTCAAAAGCATGGTCACCCCAAATCCCTTCACAAATGCCCCAAAAATGTGACTTTTCATCCCAAATCCCCTCACAAACACCCCAAAAGTGCCCCTTTCACCCCAAATCCCTTCACAAATGCCCAAAAATGTGACTTTTTAACCCAAATCCCCTCACAAACACCCCAAAAGTGTGACTTTCACCCCGAATCCCTTCAGAATTGCTCCTGAAGTGCAACTTCCACTCCAAATCCCTTCACACCCCAAAAGTGCCCCTTTCACCCCAAATCCCTTCACAAATGCCCAAAATGTGACTTTTTAACCCAAATCCCCTCACAAACACCCCAAAAGTGCGACTTTCACCCCAAATCCATTCACAAATGCCCCAAAATGTGTCTTTTTAACCCAAATCTCCTCACAAACACCCCAAAAGTGTGACTTTCACCCCGAATCCCTTCGGAATCGCTCCTGAAGTGTGACTTCCACTCCAAATCCCTTCAGACACCCCAAAAGTGCCCCTTTCACCCCAAATCCCTTCACAAATGCCCAAAATGTGACTTTTTAACCCAAATCTCCTCACAAACACCCCAAAAGTGTGACTTTCACCCCGAATCCCTTCGGAATCGCTCCTGAAGTGTGACTTCCACTCCAAATCCCTTCAGACACCCCAAAAGTGCCCCTTTCACTCCAAATCCCTTCACAAATGCCACAAAATGTGACTTTTTAACCCAAATCCCCTCACAAACACCCCAAAAGTGCGACTTTCATCTCAAATCCCTTCAGAAGTGCTCCTAAAGTGTGACTATCACTCCAAATCCCTTCCCAGACACCCCAAAAGTACAAATTTCACCCCAAATCCCTTCTCAAGTGTCCCCAAACTTGAATTTCACCCCAAATCCCCTCGCAAACACCCCAAAAGTGCCCCTTTCACCCCAAATCCCTTCACAAATGCCCCAAAATGTGACTTTTTAACCCAAATCCCCTCACAAACACCCCAAAATGCGACTTCCACTCCGAATCCCTTCAGAAGTGCTCCTAAAGTGCATCTTTCACTCCAAATCCCTTCTCAAGTTCCCCAAAAACGTGACTTTCACTCCAAATCTCCCCACAAACACCCTAAAGGTGCTACTTTCACCACAAATCCCCTCACAAACACACCCGCAAAAGCATTTTCACCCCAAGACCCTTCACAGGTGACCCAAAAATGCCCCTTTCACCCCAAATCTCTTCACAAACACTGTAGAAGTACACCTTTCACGGCAAATCCCTTCAGAAACCCCCCAAAAACGTGATTTTCCCACTCCAAATATCCTCGCTGCTCTCCTCAAATTCACCAAAACCAAACAAATTACACCTCGAATCTCCAGTTTTCCCTCAAATTCCCCCAAAATGCCCTCGAGTTGGTTCTTCCCGCCCCCCCCCACGGTCTCAGCTGGTCCTCACAAGTGCCGGGGGGGCGGGAGAAGCGGGGGGGTATGCGCAGATCAGGCAGCGCCGCAGCTGCTGTGAGCGCTAAAGAGCGATGTCTCCCTTGCGCGCCGCTGGGCACGCTGGGAGTTGTAGTCTTTCCAGCACGCTGCGGTCTGTCCGCCATGTCAGCCTGCATGCGAGAGCGTTGGGGCAGCCGTTCTCGTCGCGGTGCATTCTGGGAGTTGTAGTTCTATGCCGTTCATGGCTCCCTGCGTGGGAAGCGGCTTCAGGGGAGATTGAGGTGAAAGTTGCATTTTTTGGGGGAGTTTGTGACGGGATTTGGGGTTAAAATGAAGTTTCGAGGCATTTGAAAGGACATTTCAGAAAATTTGTGGTAAAAAGCATTTCTGGCGAGTTTGGGGAGAGGATTTGATGTAAAAAGTCACAGTTTTCAGGAGTTAGGAAATTGGGGATTAAAAAAAATCACTTCTGAGGAGTTTGTGAGGTGATTTGGCATAAAAAAATGCGTTCTGGGGAGTGTGAGAAGATTTGAGGTGAAAATCATGGGTTTAGGGAGGGGATTTGAGGTAAAAAGTAAAGGGTTTGGGACTTGGGGTAAAGAAATTGCATTTTGGAGGAGTTTGTGAAGGCATTTGGGGCAAAAAAAGGTGCATTTTGGGGAGTAGGTGAGGGCAGTTGGGGGAAAAAAGTGCATTTTGGGGTGTTGGTGAGGGCATTTGGGGGGAAAAAAGGTGCATTTTGGGGAGTTGGTGAGGGCATTTGGGTCAAAAAAAGTGCATTTTGGGGAGTTGGTGAGGGCATTTGGGGGAAAAAAGTGCATTATGGGGAGTTGGTGAGGGCATTTGGGTCAAAAAAGTGCATTTTGGGGAGTTGGTGAGGGCATTTGGGGGAAAAAAGTGCATTTTGGGGTGTTGGTGGGGGCATTTGGGGGAAAAAGTGCATTTTGGGGTGTTGGTGGTGGCATTTGGGGGAAAAAAGTGCATTTTGGGGAGCTGGTGAGGGCATTTGGGGGAAAAAAGTGCGTTTTGGGGAGTTGGTGAGGGCATTTGGGGGAAAAAGTGCATTTGGGGAGTTGGTGAGGGCATTTGGGGGAAAAAAGTGCATTTGGGGGGAGTGTGAGGGGAAATTTGAGAAGATTAGAGGTGAAAGTAGTGGTTTTAGTGCATTTGGGGGGGTTGTGAGGAGATTTGGCATCAAAGTCACGTTTTTGTGTGTTCATGAGGAGATTTGGTGTGAAAGTCATGTTTTGGGGGCATTTCTGAAGGGATTTGGAGTTAAAATGAAGTTTCGAGGCATTTGAAAAGAGATTTGAGAAAATTTGTGGTAAAAAGCATTTCTGGCGAAAGTTTGGGGAGAAGATTTGATGTAAAAAGTCACAGTTTTCAGGAGTTAGGAGACTGGGGATAAAAAAAATCACTTTTGAGGAGTTTGTGAGGTGATTTGGCATAAGAAAATGCGTTCTGGGGAGTGTGAGAAGATTTGAGGTGAAAATCATGGGTTTAGGGAGGGGATTTGAGGTAAAAAGTAAAGGGTTTGGGACTTGGGGTAAAGAAATTGCATTTTGGGGGAGTTTGTGAAGGCATTTGGGGCAAAAAAAGGTGCATTTTGGGGAGTTGGTGAAGGCATTTGGGGCAAAAAAGTGCATTTTGGGGAGTTGGTGAAGGCATTTGGGGCAAAAAAGTGCATTTTGGGGTGTTGGTGGGGGCATTTGGGGGAAAAAGGTGCATTTTGGGGAGTTGGTGAGGGCATTTGGGTCAAAAAAGTGCATTTTGGGGAGTTGGTGAGGGCATTTGGGGGGAAAAAGTGCATTTTGGGGAGTTGGTGAGGGCATTTGGGGGGAAAAGTGCATTTTGGGGAGTTGGTGAGGGCTTGTGGGGGAAAAAAGTGCATTTTGGGGAGTTGGTGAGGGCATTTGGGGGGAAAAAGTGCATTTTGGGGAGTTGGTGAGGGCATTTGGGGGAAAAAAGTGCATTTTGGGGAGTTGGTGAGGGCATTTGGGGGAAAAAGTGCATTTTGTGGAGTTGGTGAGGGCATTTGGGGGAAAAAAGTGCGTTTTGGGGAGTTGGTGGGGGCATTTGGGGGGGAAAAAGTGCGTTTTGGGGAGTTGGTGAGGGCATTTGGGGGAAAAAAGTGCATTTTGGGGAGTTTGTGAGGTGATTTGGGGGACAAAGTGCATTTTGGGGAGTTGGTGAGGGCATTTGGTGGAAAAAAGTGCATTTTGGGGAGTTGGTGAGGGCATTTGGGTCAAAAAAGTGCATTTTGGGGAGTTGGTGAGGGCATTTTGGGTGAAAAAAGTGGATTTTGGGGAGTTGGTGAGGGCATTTGGGGGAAAAAAGTGCATTTTGGGGAGTTGGTGAGGGCTTGTGGGGGAAAAAAGTGCATTTTGGGGAGTTGGTGAGGGCATTTGGGGGAAAAAGTGCATTTTGGGGAGTTGGTGAGGGCATTTTGGGTGAAAAAAGTGGATTTTGGGGAGTTGGTGAGGGCATTTGGGGGAAAAAAGTGCATTTTGTGGAGTTGGTGAGGGCTTGTGGGGGAAAAAAGTGCATTTTGGGGAGTTGGTGAGGGCATTTGGGGGAAAAAGTGCATTTTGGGGAGTTGGTGAGGGCATTTGGTGGAAAAAAGTGCATTTTGGGGTGTTGGTGGGGGCATTTGGGGGAAATAAAGTGGATTTTGGGGAGTTGGTGAGGGCGTTTGGGGGGAAAAGTGCATTTTGGGGAGTTGGTGAGGGCATTTGGGGGAAAAAAGTGCATTTTGGGGAGTTGGTGAGGGCGTTTGGTGGGGAAAGTGCATTTTGGGGAGTTGGTGAGTGCTTTTGGGGGAAAAAAGTGCATTTTGGGGAGTTGGTGAGGGCATTTGGGGGAAAAAAGTGCATTTTGTGGAGTTGGTGAGGGCTTGTGGGGGAAAAAAGTGCATTTTGGGGAGTTGGTGAGGGCATTTGGGGGAAAAAGTGCATTTTGTGGAGTTGGTGAGGGCATTTGGGGGAAAAAAGTGCATTTTGGGGAGTTGGTGAGGGCATTTGGGGGAAAAAAGTGCATTTTGGGGTGTTGGTGAGGGCATTTGGGGGAAAAAAGTGCATTTTGGGGTGTTGGTGAGGGGATTTGGGGGAAAAAAGTGCATTTTGGGGAGTTGGTGAGGGCATTTGGGGGGAAAAGTGCATTTTGGGGAGTTGGTGAGGGCATTTGGGGGAAAAAAGTGCATTTTGGGGAGTTGGTGAGGGCATTTTGGGAAAAAAAAGTCAGATTTCTTGGGTGTTTGTGAAGGCATATGGTGTGGAAGTTGCTTAATTGGGGTGAAAGTCACGTTTCAGGATCAGTTGTGATGGGATTTGGGGGTGAAAGTCACATTTTTGGGGGAGTTTGAAGGGGCTGTGAGGACGCTTAGATGAGATCTTAGGAAGAAATGTTCTCCTGTGAGGGTGGGGAGGCCCTGGCCCAGGTTGTCCAGGGCAGTGGTGGCTGCCCCATCCCTGGAGGGGTTCAAGGCCAGGTTGGATGGGCCTTGGAGCAACTGGATCCAGTTGAAGTTGTGCCCATGGCAGGGGGGTGGAACTGGGTGGGCTTTGAGGTCCCTTCCAACCCAAACCATTGCATGATTCCATGATTAACCCTCAACCTATGAAGCTGAGTGACACCATATCAGCAGTTCTGCTGAATCTCCATCCCTGAGTGTTCAAGGTGAGGTTGGATGGAGCTTGGAGGAACCTGATCCATCTGAAGGTGTCCCTGCCCATGGCACAGGGGTGGAACTGGTGGTCCCTTCCACTCCAAACCCATTCCATCATCCAAGCAGCAAAGCCAAATGACACAATGGCAGCTGTTCTGCTGAATCATGGTTAATAAACTTTTTATTTGCCTTTTACACAATCATTTCTTCTTACATTCTCAATTAATTTGCCATTAAAGTGCTGAAAGAGGGGTTGCTTTTATTTTTTTTGGGGGGGGGGTTCCTTTGGTTTTTTTTTTAAACTCCGGATAATACTTGTTAACAAAAAACAATACCAAATGCCAGAAAAGCAGCCATTGCACGTTTTCGCACCGTAACCAAGACACATTTTTTTTCCCTCTTATAATACAAATAATGGAACAAATGTGCAGAGCTGACAGAGAAAACATCATTAAAAATTTAAAAAAAAAAAAAAAAATAACAAAACTGGGTTTTTTAGTGGCAAGATGCAAAAATTCCAAGATATTTCCTGCACAGCTCTGTGCCTGTTGACCGTCCTCTCCCTCCTGGAGGTTATTTGATATCATCTTCTTACGCAACCAAGCCCCGGGAAGCACTCGGCTTGTTTGTCCCAACCCTGGTGCAGGAATTCCATGCCCGCGTCTCGGTTACAGGGTGGGTTTTAACAGCTCTGTTGGGCTGTGAGAAGTTTCAACCCCATGAATCAAAGCCAAGAAAAAAAGATCGTTAAGACGGAGAAAACAACAACAACAACAACAACAAAAACCCTCGTTTCCATGAACCAAAACACTGAAAAAAAATCAGTAAAATGGGGAAGGAAAAAAAATATCAAAAATAGCTCGCTAAAGTAAACTGAAGCTCTCGGCGTTTTCATGCAGAAGCTGAAGTCTTGAGCGCGGAGAAGCTGGAGGCGACCATGGAGCTCCAGGTGCTTCCCACCGGACCCTGCTGACGCCCTTGTTGAGGTTGGAAGTAGCCCAAGCTACAAAATATATGTACAAAGGCGGGACGGGCTCCTTATATACACAGGCACTTATGTACAGCCCCATTACTCCTTCTTCTTGGCCACCGTCAACTCCACTCCGGGCAAACGGAACCCACTTTTCGTCCCGCTGTCGTTGCTGGAAGAGGAGGACAAGCGGGATTTTTTGGATGCCAAGGAGACGCCGCTGCCTTGCACCTTCCCCATCTCTTCGTCACTTCCCGTCACCTCGTAACAACCTTTAGTTTTGGAGCCGATTCCCCCAAACGTCCCGAATTTCATTTTGCCATGTTTTCCCTTCTCGGTGCCCGATGAGATGTCCAGCTCCAGGGTTCCCGTGGGAGTTGAGTGGGAGGAGCGCTCATCACTGAAGGACGACGACCGGTGGCGCGTCTTCTTGCTCTTGAAGAGGGAGAACTTCCCTTTGGCTGGTGGACCCTCTGCCCCATCCAGCTCGCCTTCTGCTGAACCCAAACTGACCTTGGAGCTCTTCAGATCACCTTTAGATCCTGAAACAGACCCTGAAACCTCTGGGGAGCCCAGGCCACTGCTGCTCTTCCCCTTCTGCTTGGAAAAATTGAACTTGGGCATTTTGATTTTGGATTTCTTGAGTCTGACCTCCACGTCCTCCGACTCCAGCTCTGCGGCGCCAGCTTGGAGATTGACATCTGCCCCAGGGAACTCCACATCAACTCCCATCTCCCTGCCCTTCACCTCAGGTTCGGAAAACACAAATTTAGGCATTCGCAGCTTAGGGAACGATACCTTTCCTAGGCTACATTCTGTGGTACCTCCGCTTCCACCCTTTGGGCTGGTAACGTGAAGACCTCCCCCACCAACACTCACAGCTGGAGCTGTCGCCTCCCCAGAGATGGTGGCACCACCTTTGATCTTCGGCCCTTTCACATTGACGTTAAAACCTGACCCAGAGACTTTCAGCGCAGACGCTTCCAAGGCAGGAGAATCAAGGTGGATGCCCGCTCCAGGCTCCTTAAGGTCAACATGAGGTGCTTCCACGTTGACTTTGGGGCCTTTGATTTCACCAGCAACATTTACATCACCCTGTAGGTTTGGTCCTTTCAGCTTCAGGTCGACGTCCGGCAAGGAAACGCCCGGTGACTGCATTTGAAATTTAGGCCCTTTCAATTCTACATCAGGTCCTTCCAATCCAACACCAACCCCTGAGCTCTTGGGGCCTCCTTTCACCTGAGGGCCTTCAAGACTGACACTCCCATCAGCTCCATCCACACCAGGACTGGAAATACCAAACTGAGGGAGCTTGAGGGACGGGAGCTTGATGGTGCCACCCAGAATTTCAAAGCCAGCACCGGGAGCGTCTACTGATATTTTAGGGGATTTAACACCAGCAGAAACATCGAGATCTCCTTTCAACTTTGGTCCTTTCAGGTTGACATCCAAATCTGGGGCAGAAACATCCACTGAGGGCCCTTTGATATCAACACTCGGGATGCCGAGATTGAGCTTTGCACCCGGGGCTTTCGCATCCACCTCCGCTTGTGGGATGGAGCAGTCGATACCTCCTTTCACGCTCAGATCAGGTCCCTCCACAGTGGGGGATTTAATCTTTGGCAGCTTCAGCTTTCCTCCCAAGCCTCCGATGTCGATGCCTGATGTGTCCAGGTTGATGTTTGGCCCTTCAATAGAACTCGAAACATCCAGATCTCCCTTGATTTTTGGTCCTTTCAGGTTTCCATCAAAATCGGGTCCAGAGATTTGGGGCCCTTTGAGCTTTACATCAACACCTCCAAGGTTCACATCAGCTGAAGGGAGGCTCCCACTTCCTTCCACAGCCGGGGCCGAGATGTCCAAGCTTGCATCTGGCATTTCCAGACCGAGACCCATTTTCCCCACTTTGGGCAACTTCAGCTTTCCTTCAGGACCTTCCAGTTCTACTCCAGGAACACTGACTTCACCTCTTACTTTTGGTCCTTTCACATTTAAGTCAACATCTGGCACTGGGATGGAGGGGACGGCAGTGTCAACAGTGGGTCCTTTCAGGTCCCCCTCAATTTTCAAGTCACCTATGCCCACTTGCCCACTGGGAAGTTTGATCTTTGGTTTCTTCAGGCTCAGATCAGAAGATTCAACATCCACATTGAGACTTGGGCCTTTCACATCGCCTTTGACCGTTGGCACAGAGACTTCTAGATCAGGTGCTTTGAGTTCCCCCTCTATTTTGGGGGCATCTCCTTTGAATCTGTGTGATTTAAGATCAAATTCAACGTCTGGGAAGGAGATTTTCCCAAACATGGGTTTCTTCCCTTTGGGGGACTTCACTGCAGCTTCACCTTTTATTGTCACATCCGGACCAGCCACATTCATCTCCAGGTCAGGAGATTTCAAATTGGCATCAAGCTCCCCACCAGCCACATTCACATCAAACCCACCTTTCTTTCCTTTCACTTTTGGGCCACTGACGTGAAGCTTTGGCATCTTGAACTTGCTCTTCTTTCCCTTTCCAGCAATGTTGACATCAGGAGCCTCCACATTCATCTCCACCTCAGGTAGATCCACTTCTGCCCCTGAGACTTTCACCTCTGCCTTCGGGCTTTTCATCCCAAATCCAAACTTTGACTTCTTAAACTTGGGAAGTTTGACGTTTGCCTCCGGGCTTTCAATGTTCAGGTCAGGACATTCAATGTCAGCTTCAGGGCCTTTGACTCCAAGTTCTGGGCCTTTGATATCAACTTCAGGACCTTTCAGGCTGCCTTCTATCTTTGGGGTTGACACATCAAACCCTCCCTTCGTTTTGTGCCCTTTCAAACTCAAGTCTATCTCAGGCATCGAGATTTTAGGTACATGCATTTCTGGCATCTTCAGTTTAGGACCTTTCACTTTTCCCTCTGGACCTTCGATGCTCACATCTGGGACATTGATATCAACCTTGGGACCTGAAAGATCCACTTCTGCCTTTGGCAGGTTCACGTCCACATCAGGACCTTCTCCTTTAAAGCCAAACTTGGGCAGCTTCATTTTAGGCATCTTCACTTTGCCCTCCAGACCATCAACATCAACCTCTGGGCCTTCAATCTCTACTTTGGGACCTTTAATGTCAACTTCAGGACCCTTCAGACCCCCTTCAAGCTTTGGGCCCTGAAGGTCAGCGTCGCCTTTCACCCTCAGTCCCTTCAGGTTCAGGTCTATGTCCGGCATGGAGATCTGGGGGGTCTTGATGTGCATGTCTGGCATTTTGATCCTGGGGCCTTTCAATTTTCCATCAGGCCCTTCGATGTTCACATCTGGTCCCTCAATGTCCAACTTGGGGCCTTTGATATCAACATCTGGACACTGCAAATCCCCTTCCAACTTCGGTGCCGAGACATCCACGTCTCCCTTCAGCTTGGGGCCTTTTAGGTTAAAGTCAACATCAGGCATGGAGAACTTGGGCGCCTTGATGTGCATTTCTGGCATCTTGAATTTTGGACCTTTGAGTTTCCCTTCTGGTCCTTCAATGGTCACCTCAGGAACCTCAACAGCAATTTTGGGGGCTTTCACATCAAGTTGAGGTGCTTTCAAGTCACCTTCAAGCCTGGGTCCAGAAACATCTATGTCTCCTTTCAGTTGAGGCCCCTTGATGTTAAAGTCGACATCAGGGATGGAGACCTTGGGAGTCTTGATGTGCATTTCAGGCATGGTGAATTTGGGACCTTTGACTTTGCCATCCACATGCAGATCAGGAGCTTCTACCTCTATGCGGGGGCCCAAAATGTCCACGTCTCCCTTTGGAAGATTCACATCCACTCCCTCCCCTTTCAAACCAGGCATGGAAAACTTGGGCATTTTGAATTTAGGGAGCTTGAATTTACCCTCAGGGCCTTCAATGTCAACATCAGGGGCACCAATGTCTAATTTAGGAGCACTGAGATCAACCTCAGGACCTTTCAAGTCACATTCAACTCCTGGCATGGAAACATCTACATCTCCCTTCACTTTGGGGCCTTTCAGGTTCAGATCCAAGTCTGGCATGGAGATCTTGGGCGTCTTGATGTTCAAATCTGGCATCTTGAACTTGGAGCCCTTCAGCTTCCCTTCTGGACCTTCAATCTCCACCTCTGGACCTTCAATGTCCACCTTTGGACCAGAAACATCCAGGTCTCCCTTTGGCAGGTTGACGTCCACCTCTGGGCCTTCCGCTTTGAAGCCGGGCATCCCAAACTTGGGCATTTTGAACTTGGGCATCTTGAACTTTCCTTCTGGGCCGTGAATGTCCACGTCTGGTGCCTCAATGTCCACTTTGGGGCCCTTGATGTTCACCTCAGGGCCCTTCAGGTCACCCTCGATCTTGGGCACAGACACATCCACGTCTCCTTTCAGCTTGGGGCCCTTCAGATGGAAGTCGACGTCTGGCATGGAGATCTTGGGTGCTTTGATGTTCAAATCTGGCATCTTGAACTTGGGGCCCTTCAGTTTCCCCTCAGGACCTTCCAGCTCAACGTCAGGAAGGTCAACATCGACTTTGGGACCTTTGATGTCGATTTCAGGACCCTTCAGGTCACCTTCAATCTTTGGAACAGACACGTCCATGTCTCCCTTGACTTTGGGACCTTTCAGGTTCAGGTCAATGTCAGGCATGGAGATCTTGGGTGTCTTGATGTGCATCTCGGGCATCTTGAACTTCGGCCCTTTAATTTTTCCTTCAGGACCCTCAATGTCCACCTCTGGACCTTCAATGTCCACCTTTGGACCAGAAACATCCAGGTCTCCCTTTGGCAGGTTGACGTCCACCTCTGGGCCTTCCGCTTTGAAGCCGGGCATCCCAAACTTGGGCATTTTGAACTTGGGCATCTTGAACTTCCCTTCTGGGCCGTGAATGTCCACATCTGGTGCCTCAATATCCACTTTGGGGCCCTTGATGTCCACCTCAGGGCCCTTCAGGTCACCCTCAATCTTGGGCACAGACACATCCACGTCTCCTTTCAGTTTGGGACCCTTCAGATGGAAGTCGACGTCTGGCATGGAGATCTTGGGTGCTTTGATGTTCAAATCTGGCATCTTGAACTTGGGGCCCTTCAACTTTCCCTCAGGACCTTCCAGCTCAACGTCAGGAAGGTCAACATCAACTTTGGGGCCTTTGATGTCCAAATCTGGACCCTTCAGGTCACCTTCCAGCTTGGGGACAGACACGTCCACATCCCCTTTCATCTTTGGGCCCTTCAGGTTCAGGTCAATGTCAGGCATGGAGATCTTGGGTGTCTTGATGTGCATCTCAGGCATCTTGAACTTGGGACCTTTAACCTTTCCTTCTGGACCTTCCAGCTCAACATCAGGAAGGTCTACGTCCAGTTTAGGGCCTTTGATGTCAACATCTGGGCCTTTCAAGTCTCCCTCGATTTTTGGAAGAGAGACATCCACATCTCCTTTCACTTTGGGGCCCTTCAGGTTCAGGTCAAAGTCTGGCATGGAGATCTTGGGGGCTTTGAAGTGCATCTCAGGCATCTTGAACTTCGGACCCTTTAAGTTTCCTTCTGGGCCTTCGATTTGAACATCTGGGGCTCCTACATCCATCTCAGGACCTTTAATATCAACTTTTGGCCCTTTCAGGTCACCTTCCACACACGGCAAAGACACGTCCACATCCCCCTTCACTTTCGGGCCTTTCAGATTCAGATCAAAGTCTGGCCTGGACATTTTGGGGGCCTTGAAATGCATCTCGGGCATCTTGAACTTGGGGCCTTTCAGTTTTCCATCTGGTCCATCAATCTCTACATCCGGAACATCTATGTCGACTTTGGGGCCTTTGATGTTCAAATCAGGACCTTTCAAGTCACCTTCCAGCTTGGGAACAGACACGTCCATGTCTCCCTTCAGCTTGGGGCCCTTGAGGTTCAGGTCAATGTCAGGCATGGAGATCTTTGGTGTCTTGATGTGCATCTCAGGCATCTTGAACTTCGGCCCTTTAATTTTTCCCTCAGGACCTTCAATGTCCACCTCAGGTCCCTCAATGTCCACTTTTGGACCAGAAACATCCAGGTCTCCCTTTGGCAGGTTGACATCCACCTCTGGGCCTTCCGCTTTGAAGCCGGGCATCCCAAACTTGGGCATTTTGAACTTGGGCATCTTGAATTTTCCTTCTGGGCCGTGAATATCCACATCTGGTGCCTCAATGTCAACTTTGGGGCCCTCAGTATTGATGTCAGGAGCTTTAATGTCCCCTTCCAGCTTTGGAGCAGAAACATCAATATCACCTTTCAGTTTGGGACCTTTGAGGTTTAAGCTGGCGTCAGGCATGGAGATCTTGGGTGCTTTTATGTTCAAGTCGGGCATCTTGAACTTGGGACCTTTCAGTTTTCCTTCTGGCCCTTCAATGTCTACCTCTGGTGCATCAATGTCAACCTTTGGTCCTTTGATGTTGAAATCTGGCACGCTCAAGTCCCCTTCCAGTTTGGGCACTGAAAGGTCAACATCCACATCTCCTTTTATCTTGGGACCTTTCAAGTTCAAGTCAAAATCTGGCATGGAGATATTGGGAGCTTTGATGTTCATTTCAGGCATCTTAAACTTAAGGCCTTTCAGTTTTCCTTTGGGACCTTCAATCTCAAGGTCAGGAACTTCTACATCCACTTTTGGTCCTTTCACATGCAGATCTGCGCCGTTGAGGTCCACCTGGGGAAGAGAAACGTCCACATCCCCCTTCACTTTGGGGCCTTTCAGATTCAGGTCGATGTCAGGCATGGAGATCTTGGGCGCCTTGATGTTCATCTCGGGCATCTTGAACTTTGGACCCTTCAGCTTCCCCTCTGGACCCTCAATATCCACCTCTGGACCTTCAATCTCCACCTTTGGACCAGAAACATCCAGGTCTCCCTTTGGCAGGTTGATGTTCACCTCTGGGCCTTCTGCTTTGACACCAGGCATCCCAAACTTGGGCATTTTGAACTTGGGCATCTTGAGTTTACCTTCTGGGCCGTGAACGTCCACATCAGGTGCCTCAATGTCCACTTTGGGGCCTTTGATGTCCACCTCAGGACCTTTCAGCTCCCCTTCCAACTTAGGGCTGGAAACATCTAACTCTCCTTTTAATTTATGCCCTTTTAGGTTGAGCTCCACATCCGGCATCGAAACTTTTGGGGTTGAAATACTCAAGAAAGGCATTTTGAACTTTGACCCTTTGGTTTTCGCCTGGACATCCACATCTGGACCATGAACATCAACTTTCGGACCAGATATCTCAACGTCAGGTTTTTTCACTTTCACATCCACCTCAGGGCTTTGCACTTTAGGACCCGAAAAGCCAAATTTGGGGAGTTTAAACCTTGATTTTTTAGCCTTTCCATCTAAATCAAGCTTTGGTCCCTCAATCTCAAGTTCTGGCCCTTTGATGTCCACCTTAGGACCTTTCAGCTCACCCTCAATTTTGGGAAGAGAAGGATCAATGTCAGCTTTTACTTTGGGGCTTTTCAAGTTTAAGTCAATCTCAGGCATCGAGATTTTAGGAACATTGAATTGGACGTCGGGCTTCTTGAATTTGGGGCCTTTAAGTTTTCCTTCTGGACCTTCAAGGTCCAGGTCAGGAACACTAACATCAACCTTTGGACCTGAAATACCAACATTGGCATCAGGAAGATTTACATCAACTTCTGGACCTTCTCCTTTCAACCCAGACAGCCCAAATTTGGGCATTTTGAATTTTGGCATTTTTATTTTACCTTCTGGGCCATGAATGTCCACATCTGGTGCCTCAATGTCAACTTTGGGGCCTTTGATGTCCACCTCAGGACCTTTCAAATCACCTTCAAGCTTCGGAACAGACACATCCACACCACCCTTCAGCTTTGGGCCCTTCAGATTAAAGTCAACATCAGGCATGGAGATCTTGGGTGCCTTGATGTGCATCTCAGGCATCTTGAACTTGGGCCCTTTAATTTTTCCTTCAGGACCCTCAATGTCCACCTCTGGACCTTCAATGTCCACCTTTGGACCAGAAACATCCAGGTCTCCCTTTGGCAGGTTGACGTCCACCTCTGGGCCTTCCGCTTTGAAGCCGGGCATCCCAAACTTGGGCATTTTGAACTTGGGCATCTTGAACTTCCCTTCTGGGCCGTGAATGTCCACGTCTGGTGCCTCAATGTCCACTTTGGGGCCTTTGATGTCCAACTCAGGGCCCTTCAGGTCACCCTCAATCTTGGGCACAGACACATCCACGTCTCCTTTCAGCTTGGGGCCCTTCAGATGGAAGTCGACGTCTGGCATGGAGATCTTGGGTGCTTTGATGTTCAAATCTGGCATCTTGAACTTAGGGCCCTTCAGTTTCCCCTCAGGACCTTCCAGCTCAACGTCGGGAAGGTCAACATCGACTTTGGGACCTTTGATGTCAATTTCGGGACCCTTCAGGTCACCTTCAATCTTTGGAACAGACACGTCCATGTCTCCCTTGACTTTGGGACCTTTCAGGTTCAGGTCAATGTCAGGCATGGAGATCTTGGGAGCCTTGATGTGCATCTCGGGCATCTTAAACTTCGGCCCTTTAATTTTTCCTTCAGGACCCTCAATGTCCAGCTCTGGACCTTCAATGTCCACTTTTGGACCAGAAACATCCAGGTCTCCCTTTGGCAGGTTGACGTCCACCTCTGGGCCTTCTGCTTTGAAGCCGGGCATCCCAAACTTGGGCATTTTGAACTTGGGCATCTTGAACTTCCCTTCTGGGCCGTGAATGTCCACGTCTGGTGCCTCAATGTCCACTTTGGGGCCTTTGATGTCCAACTCAGGGCCCTTCAGGTCACCCTCAATCTTGGGCACAGACACATCCACGTCTCCTTTCAGCTTGGGACCCTTCAGATGGAAGTCGACGTCTGGCATGGAGATCTTGGGTGCTTTGATGTTCAAATCTGGCATCTTGAACTTGGGGCCCTTCAGTTTCCCCTCAGGACCTTCCAGCTCAACGTCAGGAAGGTCAACATCGACTTTGGGACCTTTGATGTCGATTTCAGGACCCTTCAGGTCACCTTCAATCTTTGGAACAGATATGTCCATGTCTCCCTTGACTTTGGGACCTTTCAGGTTCAGGTCAATGTCAGGCATGGAGATCTTGGGAGCCTTGATGTGCATCTCGGGCATCTTGAACTTCGGCCCTTTAATTTTTCCTTCAGGACCTTCAGTATCCACCTCAGGTCCCTCAATGTCCACTTTTGGACCACAAACATCCAGGTCTCCCTTTGGCAGGTTGACGTCCACCTCTGGGCCTTCCGCTTTGAAGCCGGGCATCCCAAACTTGGGCATTTTGAACTTGGGCATCTTGAACTTTCCTTCTGGGCCGTGAATGTCCACGTCTGGTGCCTCAATGTCCACTTTGGGGCCCTTGATGTTCACCTCAGGGCCCTTCAGGTCACCCTCGATCTTGGGCACAGACACATCCACGTCTCCTTTCAGTTTGGGGCCCTTCAGATGGAAGTCGACGTCTGGCATGGAGATCTTGGGTGCTTTGATGTTCAAATCTGGCATCTTGAACTTAGGGCCCTTCAGTTTCCCCTCAGGACCTTCCAGCTCAACGTCAGGAAGGTCAACATCAACTTTGGGGCCTTTGATGTCCAAATCTGGACCCTTCAGGTCACCTTCTAGCTTAGGGACAGACACATCCACACCACCCTTGACTTTGGGACCTTTTAGGTTCAGGTCAATGTCAGGCATGGAGATCTTGGGAGCCTTGATGTGCATCTCGGGCATCTTGAACTTCGGCCCTTTAATTTTTCCCTCAGGACCCTCAATGTCCAGCTCTGGACCTTCAATGTCCACCTTTGGACCAGAAACATCCAGGTCTCCCTTTGGCAGGTTGACGTCCACCTCTGGGCCTTCTGCTTTGAAGCCGGGCATCCCAAACTTGGGCATTTTGAACTTGGGCATCTTGAACTTTCCTTCTGGGCCGTGAATGTCCACGTCTGGTGCCTCAATATCCACTTTGGGGCCCTTGATGTCCACCTCAGGGCCCTTCAGGTCACCCTCAATCTTGGGCACAGACACATCCACGTCTCCTTTCAGTTTGGGGCCCTTCAGATGGAAGTCGACGTCTGGCATGGGGATCTTGGGTGCTTTGATGTTCAAATCTGGCATCTTGAACTTGGGGCCCTTCAGTTTCCCCTCAGGACCTTCCAGCTCAACGTCGGGAAGGTCAACATTGACTTTGGGGCCTTTGATGTCCAAATCTGGACCCTTCAGGTCACCTTCCAGCTTGGGGACAGACACGTCCACGTCCCCCTTCATCTTTGGGCCTTTCAGGTTCAGGTCAATGTCAGGCATGGAGATCTTGGGTGTCTTGATGTGCATCTCAGGCATTTTGAACTTGGGACCTTTAACCTTTCCTTCTGGACCTTCCAGCTCAACATCAGGAAGGTCAACATCCAGTTTAGGGCCTTTGATATCAACATCTGGGCCTTTCAAGTCTCCCTCGATTTTTGGAACAGAGACATCCACGTCTCCTTTCACTTTGGGGCCCTTCAGGTTCAGGTCAAAGTCTGGCATGGAGATCTTGGGGGCTTCGAAGTGCATCTCAGGCATCTTGAACTTTGGACCCTTTATCTTTCCTTCTGGACCTTCCAGATCAACATCCGGCACTTCAATGTCCACTTTCGGACCTTCTAATTTAACCTCTGGCCCTTTTAGGTCACCTTCTAACTTGGGAATGGAAACAGCAACGTCTCCTTTCACTTTGGGACTTTTGAGGTTCAGATCAAAGTCCGGCATGGAGATCTTGGGGGCCCTGAAATGCATCTCAGGCATCTTAAATTTGGGGCCTTTCAACTTCCCTTCTGGGAGCTCAACCTCGACATCTGGAGCTTCGATGTCCAGTTTTGGACCTTTGATGTCCATCTCAGGGCCTTTCAAATCACCCTCTAGTTTGGGGGCAGAAACATCCACGTCTCCCTTCAGCTTTGGGCCCTTCAGGTTCAAATCGATGTCAGGCATGGAGATCTTGGGTGTCTTGAAGTGCATCTCGGGCATCTTGAACTTGGGACCTTTAATTTTTGCTTCTGGACACTCCAGATCCACATCAGGAAGATCTACATCCAGTTCAGGGCCTTTGATGTCAACATCCGGGCCTTTCAAATCACCTTCCATTTTTGGAAGGGAAACATCCACGTCTCCTTTCACTTTGGGGCCCTTCAGGTTCAGGTCAAAGTCTGGCATGGAGATCTTGGGTGCTTTGATGTTCAAATCTGGCATCTTGAACTTGGGGCCCTTCAGTTTCCCTTCTGGACCTTCCAGCTCAACATCAGGAAGGTCAACATCCAGTTTAGGGCCTTTGATGTCAACATCTGGGCCTTTCAAGTCTCCCTCAATTTTTGGAACAGAAATGTCCACGTCTCCTTTCACTTTGGGGCCCTTCAGGTTCAGGTCAAAGTCTGGCATGGAGATCTTGGGGGCTTTGAAGTGCATCTCAGGCATCTTGAACTTCGGACCCTTTATCTTTCCTTCTGGACCTTCCAGATCAACATCTGGCACCTCAATATCCACTTTGGGCCCTTTTAGCTCCAGATCTGGTACTTTCACATCACCTTCTAGTTTTGGTACAGAAACATCCATTTCTCCCTTCATTTTGGGACCTTTCAAGTTGAGATCGACATCGGGCATCGAAAATTTAGGTGCCTTCATATGCATCTCTGGCATCTTGAACTTGGGGCCCTTCCATTTTCCCTCAGGGCCTCCAATGTCAACATCGGGAACATCAACATCCAGCTTTGGACCTTTAATACTCACATCAGGACCTTCCAAGCCACCTTCTAATTTTGGAAGGGAAACATCAGCTCCTCCCTTCACTTTGGGACCTTTCAGGTTCAGGTCAATGTCAGGCATGGAGATCTTGGGTGTCTTGATGTGCATCTCGGGCATCTTGAACTTGGGACCTTTAACTTTTCCATCAGGACCCTCAATGTCCACCTCTGGACCTTTAATATCCACCTTCGGACCAGAAACATCCAAGTCTCCTTTTGGGAGGTTCACATCAACTTCTGGGCCTGAACCCTTCAGCCCGGGCATCCCAAATTTGGGCATTTTGAACTTGGGCATCTTGAACTTTCCTTCTGGGCCGTGAATGTCCACATCTGGTGCCTCAATGTCCACTTTGGGGCCCTTGATGTCCACTTTGGGGCCCTTGATGTCCACCTCAGGGCCCTTCAGGTCTCCTTCCAGCTTTGGAACAGACACGTCCATGTCTCCCTTCAGCTTGGGGCCCTTGAGGTTCAGGTCAATGTCAGGCATGGAGATCTTTGGTGTCTTGATGTGCATCTCGGGCATCTTGAACTTTGGCCCTTTAATCTTTCCCTCAGGACCTTCAATGTCCACCTCAGGTCCCTCAATGTCCACTTTTGGACCAGAAACATCCAGGTCTCCCTTTGGCAGGTTGACGTCCACCTCTGGGCCTTCCGCTTTGAAGCCGGGCATCCCAAACTTGGGCATTTTGAACTTGGGCATCTTGAACTTCCCTTCTGGGCCGTGAATGTCCACGTCTGGTGCCTCAATGTCCACTTTGGGCCCCTTGATGTCCACCTCAGGGCCCTTCAGGTCACCCTCGATCTTGGGCACAGACACATCCACGTCTCCTTTCAGCTTGGGACCCTTCAGATGGAAGTCGACGTCTGGCATGGAGATCTTGGGTGCTTTGATGTTCAAATCTGGCATCTTGAACTTGGGGCCCTTCAGTTTCCCCTCAGGACCTTCCAGCTCAACGTCAGGAAGGTCAACATCGACTTTGGGACCTTTGATGTCGATTTCAGGACCCTTCAGGTCACCTTCAATCTTTGGAACAGACACGTCCATGTCTCCCTTGACTTTGGGACCTTTCAGGTTCAGGTCAATGTCAGGCATGGAGATCTTGGGAGCCTTGATGTGCATCTCGGGCATCTTGAACTTCGGCCCTTTAATTTTTCCTTCAGGACCTTCAATGTCCACCTCAGGTCCCTCAATGTCCACCTTTGGACCAGAAACATCCAGGTCTCCCTTTGGCAGATTGACGTCCACCTCTGGGCCTTCCGCTTTGAAGCCGGGCATCCCAAATTTGGGCATTTTGAACTTGGGCATCTTGAACTTTCCTTCTGGGCCGTGAATGTCCATGTCTGGTGCCTCAATATCCACTTTGGGGCCCTTGATGTCCACCTCAGGGCCCTTCAGGTCACCCTCGATCGTGGGCACAGACACATCCACGTCTCCTTTCAGTTTGGGGCCCTTCAGATGGAAGTCGACGTCTGGCATGGAGATCTTGGGTGCTTTGATGTTCAAATCTGGCATCTTGAACTTAGGGCCCTTCAGTTTCCCCTCAGGACCTTCCAGCTCAACGTCAGGAAGGTCAACATCAACTTTGGGGCCTTTGATGTCCAAATCTGGACCCTTCAGGTCACCTTCCAGCTTGGGGACAGACACGTCCACATCCCCTTTCATCTTTGGGCCCTTCAGGTTCAGGTCAATGTCAGGCATGGAGATCTTGGGTGTCTTGATGTGCATCTCGGGCATCTTGAACTTGGGCCCTTTAACCTTTCCTTCAGGACCCTCAATGTTCAGCTCTGGACCTTCAATGTCCACCTTTGGACCAGAAACATCCAGGTCTCCTTTTGGAAGGTTCACATCAACTTCTGGCCCTGAACCCTTCAGCCCGGGCATCCCAAACTTGGGCATTTTGAACTTGGGCATCTTGAACTTTCCTTCTGGGCCGTGAATGTCCACATCTGGTGCCTCAATGTCCACTTTGGGGCCTTTGATGTCCACTTCAGGGCCCTTCAGGTCACCCTCTATCGTGGGGGCTGAGACTTCCATGTCCCCTTTTACACTGGGCCCTTTCAGATTAATGTCCACATCAGGCATGGCGATCTTGGGTGCTTTGATGTGCATCTCGGGCATCTTGAACTTGGGGCCCTTCAACTTCCCTTCAGGGCATTCCAAATCAATATTGGGTGCCTCAACGGCTATGTTGGGCCCTTTGATGTCTATTTCTGGTCCTTTCAAGTCACCTTCTATCTTAGGAGCCACGAGATCCACATCTGCTTTCGCTTTGGGTCCTTTGAGGTTCAAATCGACATCTGGCATGGATAATTTGGGGGTTTTGATATTCAGCTTTGGCATCTTGAACTTGGGGCCTTTCCATTTGCCTTCTGGTCCTGCAACATCCAACTCTGGCGCTTCAACATCTACCTCTGGCCCAGAAATATCGACATTTCCTTTGGGGAGATTGACATCTACATCAGCTCCTTCAACCTTTGGGCCGGAGAGATTAAAATGAGGCAATTTCATTTTGGGCATTTTCAGTTTGGCTTCTGGACACTCCAGGTTGACATTTGGCATCTCGACATCTACTTTTGGTGCCTTGATTTGAACATCGGGTCCTTTCAAGTCACCTTCTATGTTTGGAAGGGAAACGTCCATCTCTCCTTTCACTTTATGTCCCTTCAAGTTCAAATCTACATCCGGCATCGATATTTTGGGTGTCTTGATGTTCAGCTTTGGCATCTTAAATTTGGGGCCTTTTATTTTCCCTTCTGGACATTCCAAGTCAACCTCAGGCAAATCAACCTCCACTTTAGGACCTTCCACATCTATTTTGGAGCCTTTTAGATCTCCAGAGGCTTTCAAACCAGAAAGATCTGCATCTCCTTTCAGTTTGGGGCCCTTCAAACTGAGATCTGTCTCTGGCACGGATACGTTTGGGGTCTGAATGTTTAGTTCGGGCATTTTGAATTTAAGACCTTTTCCTTCTGGCCCTTCGATGTCCACACTTGGCACATCAACATCTACCTTGGGACCAGAGATGTCCACCTCGCCCTTTGGAAGCTTCACGTCAACGTCGGGGCCCTCTCCCTTCAAGCCAGGGACCCCAAACTTGGGCATTTTGAGTTTAGGCATCTTCAGTTTGCCCTCTGGACCATGGATGTCCACGTCTGGTGCTTCGATGTCAACTTTGGGGCCTTTGATGTCAAGTCCAGGTGCTTTCAGCTCCCCTTCCAGTTTTGGGGTGGAAACATCCAGGTCTCCTTTCACTTTGGGGCCTTTCAGATTCAAGTCGATGTCAGGCATGGATATTTTGGGGGTCTTGAAACTCACGTCAGGCATCTTCACCGCGGGGCCCTTCAGTTTTCCTTCTGGCCCTTTGATGTCCACGCTTGGCACATCAACATCTACCTTGGGACCAGAGATGTCCACCTCTCCCTTTGGAAGCTTCACGTCAAGGTCGGGGCCCTCTCCCTTCAAGCCAGGGACCCCAAACTTGGGCATTTTGAGTTTAGGCATCTTCAGTTTGCTCTCCGGACCATGGATGTCCACGTCTGGCGCTCCAATGTCAACTTTGGGGCCTTTGAGCTCCAGTTCAGGACCCTTCAAATCAGCTTCTACTGTGGGAATGGAAACGTCCACATCCCCCTTGACATTGATGCCTTTCAGGTTCAGATCAACATCGGGCATGGAGACCTTTGGAGCTGTGATGTGCATCTCCGGCATCTTCACCGCAGGGCCCTTCAGTTTTCCTTCTGGCCCTTTGATGTCCACACTTGGCACATCAATATCTACCTTGGGACCAGAGATGTCCACCTCGCCCTTTGGAAGCTTCACATCAAGGTCAGGGCCCTCTCCCTTCATGCCAGGGACCCCAAACTTGGGCATTTTCAGTTTGGGCATCTTCAGTTTGCCCTCTGGACCATGGATGTCCACGTCTGGCGCTCCGATGTCAACTTTGGGGCCTTTGATGTCAAGTCCAGGTGCTTTCAGCTCCCCTTCCAGTTTTGGGGCGGAAACATCCAGGTCTCCTTTCACTTTGGGGCCTTTCAGATTCAAGTCGATGTCAGGCATGGATATTTTGGGGGTCTTGACATGGACCTCTGGCATCATAACCATGGGGCCTTTGACATCTACATAAGGCAGGTCTGTTCCCACTTTGGGGCTTTTAACATCAAGCTGAGGTCCTTTCAAGTTGCCACCCACCTCTGGGATGGAAACATCTCCCTTAAGCTTGGGTCCCTTCACATGAACGTCTGCATCTGGTGCGGATCCACTGGGTCCTTTCAAAGAACCTCCCGGCCTTTCAAATTCAACGTGAGGAGCCTTTACATCCATCTTGAGACCCTTCGAGCCAAGTCCTTTGACATCCCCTTCCACTCCGGGGATGGTGACACCCACGTCTCCCTTCACCTGAGGGCCTTTCAGGTTGAGGTTTACATCGGACAGAGAGATGTGGGGCGTTTCAACCTTCTTGAACGCGGGGCCTTTCCATTCTCCTTTGACGGCCACGTCAGGAACGACAATGTCTCCCTTGGATGCTGCCGGTCCCACTTCCCCCTTTGGAAGCACCATTTCCATGGTAGGACCTTCTCCTTGTGAGTCCGAGGGGGTAAACTTCGGAAAGGTCATGTGTGGAATTTTGAGCTTTCCCTTGACGCCGGGAACATCCACAGCAGAAGTTGGGAGCTCTACGCTGGGTCCTTTCATGCTGGGGATCTCCAGTTCTGGAGAGGAGACCTTCCCAGCGCCCTTCAACCCCACGTCCACCTGTGGCTTTGAGACTTTAACTGAAGGAACTGAAACTTCAGGTCCTGTGACCTGGAGGGGTGAGGAGGCAACATCTACGCGTGGAGCCTGCGGCGTTGGCCCAGGAACGGTGGTGCCCACCTGCGGGGCTTGAGCGTCGAGGCCAGATTCTGGGGTTGGGAACCCAAATTTGGGCATTTTCATAGCAGGAATCTTGATTTTTCCCACATCTCCACCTGGAGTTTCCATCGCCGGCAAAGAAAGATCAACTCCGTGGGCTTTGATATCGCCCTGAAGACAAGGGGCAGAAGGTGACAGCATCCCTCCTTGGACATCCATGCCAGAAACCTGTCCTTTGCCATCCAACCTGGGCCCCTTGACGTGAAAACTTGCCTCCAGGTTTCCCATCTGTCCATTTGCTTCGATTCTGGGCGAGTCCAGGAGAACCGTGCCAGAAACATTCTGTCCTGGCATCTCCACCGCAACAGGTTTTCCAGTTTCTCTACCAGGAACTTGGTTTTCTGGCAGTTGAGGGTCCACCTGGGCCTTCAAGTGAACACCCATCACTTGCGTTCCTGACATGGTTATCCCAGGTTTTCCAAACTGAGGCTCGCCAAGGTGGACATCCAAATTCTGGGCAGAAGCTCCCACCCTTGGTCCTCCAGCGGGTGCCCCTGGGATCCCAAGTTGGAATTCTGGGCCAGCCACGTCAACATCTTTGGCTCCATCGTGCCTGGTGACATCAACAGTGTAGGCCGTCACTTTTCTGGTGACCGTAATGGTCCTGCTCTGCGTTCCACCACCCTCCATTTCCACCACCTCCTCCGACTTCAGCCGGGGTTTGATTTTCGTCGTGTAGATCCTCCTGTACTCTTCATCATCTCCGCTCTGGAAACAAAGAGGTCTTTGTTAAACACCAAGAGGTTTCCTCCACCCCTCCTTGTCTCCTTCTTCCCCATCACTCACCAGAACGACTTCTGGAGTGGCCGCAAACACGTCTTGTGACCATGACTGTCCCGGCAGTGGAGATCTGTCCCCTTTCCGTTGCAAGCGCAAGCCCACCGTGTGGTGGCCCATGCTGTTGAGGAGCTGCGTGACTTCCCCGGATTGCAGGTTGTCAAAATAGATGGTGGCGCCCACAATCTGATCCCCTGGGGACGGGAGAGCGGAAGAGCAACAGGTGAGGTGTTTGGAAAGGAAGAAACAAGGAGAAGAAGACCCCCCAACCCCACCTCAAGCAATACATGGAGCAACAACACCGGGCCAGACCCAAAGAGTTGTGGTCAATGGAGTTGGCTCCAACTGGAGGCCGGATGCGAGTGATGACCCCAAAGACTCCAGTCCTGTTCAACATCAACAATGACCCGGAGGAAGGCGTTGAACAGACCCTCAGCGAGTTTGCAGATGACACTGAGCTTGGAGGAAACGTTGATCTCCTCGAGGGGAGGGAGGATCTCCAACGGGATCTCAACAGGTTGGACTGATGGGCTGAGACCAACGACATGAGGTTCATCAAGGCCAAATGCCGGGTCCTGCACTTGAGGACACAACGCTGTGCAGCTCCAGACCAGGGAAAGTGGCTGGAAAGCTGCCCAGAGGAGAAGGCCCTGGTGGTGTTGATTGACACCCCAGGTGGCTGAGAAGGCCAACGGCATCTTGGCTTGGATCAGAAACGGTGTGACCAGAAGGTCCAGGGAAGTTCCTCTGCCCCTGGACTCAGCACTGGTGAGGCCGCACCTCAAATCTTGGGTTCAGTTCTGGGCTCCTCACTCCAGGAAGGATGTTGAGGCTCTGGAGCGTGTCCAGAGAAGAGCAACAAAGCTCAAGGGTTACGAGGAGGGACCTGGGGGTGGTTAGCCTTGAGGAGGCTGAGGGGAGACCTTATTGCTCTCTGCCTGAAAGGAGGTTGGAGAGGTGGGTGCTGGGCTCTTCTCCCAAGTGACAGGTGATGGGACAAGGGGGAACGGCCTCAAGCTGCACCAGGTTGGCCATCAGGAGAAAACAGAGGAACCCAGGGAGGTGGTGGAGTCCCCATCTCTGGAGGGGTTTAGAAGATGGGTGGATGAAGTGCTCAGGGACATGGTTTAGTGGCAGACGGGAGTGGTGGGACTCCATGATCTAAGAGGTCTTTTCCAGCCTGGTGGATCTACAACACTTGAGGGTTTTTCCCCCAAGAAGAAGAGGAAGAAGGAAGCAACCAAGGCATGGCCAAGATGGCAAAAAGAGACACAACCAACCAGTGTTTCTTCCCCCCCTCCCCTGCAAAGTCCTTCCCCCACCGAGGTCCCACCTTCCTTCACGACGCCCATCTTGGCAGCCGGGGAGTTTTGCAGCACTTGTTTGACGAAGACGCCATCGTCCGTCTGGTCGATGGTGATGCCGTGGGAGCCGCTCCCTTGCCAGTTGGGGAGCAGGATCTCCCGCGTCTCCTCTTCCTTCTCCATCTGGAGAAGGGAAAAGGGAGAAGGTGAGAAGGGAAGGAGGGACCGAAGAGGTGGACATGGGGTTGGAGCGTGGGTTGAACCAGCTCCAGCGCGCTGACCTTGCTGGGATGCTGGTCCTGGCTGGATCCGCCACAGGAATCCCTCTGTCTTCACTTGTAGTCCTTACAGCAGCTTGAGTTTCACCTTCCCAGCCTGGTGGAGACATCAGAGAGGTCCACATGAAGCGCACTCTCCCTCTTCTTCCACCTCTGACACTCAGATGGGACAGGAACCAAAGTTCATCCCAACCATCCGCGCTACAACTCGTCTACCTGAGGTCATATCACGAGCATTTGCAGTTGATGGGACGACGAGAGTCAGGCTGCTAAGAGCAAGATGCCACCAGGTCTCAATGACCCAACCAAAGGTTGTCACTGATCCACCTCGGACCCACGCGGTCCTCAGAGAAGCTCCCCTCATGCTCAAGAGCTGACAGTTCTCCCCTTCAATGGAAGCTCAACTGTGAGATGGTTGAGAAGCACAAAACCCACCCTCACTTCGCAACATCAACTCTCTTGCTTCCCCCGTGTCTCCTCACACCTCGGGCTGCCACCCCCAAAGTCAAGTAGGTGATGTTCCTCACTGGATCTCCTTCATCTTGATGCCCACCGGGACCCCCGACTCCTCTGCAGAGCAGCCTCCCAGTGGCTCCCAGCTCATACTGGTCCAGTGCAGGACTTTCCTTACCCTTGAACCCTTTGAGATGCCTCCTAGATGATTCCTCTGCCCTGTTGATGTTCCTCACTGGCTCACTTTCATTTTGATGCCCCCTATGACCCCCAGCCCCTCCCCAGAGCAGCTTCCCAGTAGCTCCCAGCTCATACTGGGCCAGTTCAGGACTTTCCTTGCCCTTGAACCCTTTGAACACCTGCCCCGTGGCTCTCCATGATGAAGCCTCTACCAAAGCAGCTCCCAGGAGCAAAACCACGTCCTTAAAGTCTCCTTTTATTCGTTGGAACCTGAATTTAGGGTGAAGTTTGGTATCTCCAACCGGTGGAGTGTGAAACGCGCCCACCCGCAGCTCACTTGGATTGGCAACTGGAAGGGGAAATTGGGGGCAGTTGACCAGAGGCCGCTGCTCCTCAGGCATCGGTCATCGGGTACTGAGCAATCGCATTGGGCATCGCTTGTTTGGTATTGTCTATCCCTCTCATTTCTGCTCTCCTACTAAACTGTCTTTATCTCAGCCCACGAGTTGGACTTCTTTTCATTCTCCTCTTCGCACTGGAGGGGGGCGATGAGCACGGTGCTCGGCCGCCGTTGGACTTAACCCCCCCAGTCCTTTTTGGCACCCAACGTGGGCCTCAAAGGCTTGAGGTAACACCAGCTCCAACTAGAACGTGTTCAGGCACGCTCGTTAATGAGCAGTCGCTCGACGAGTTTAGCAGCCGGTGGTCACCCCGTTGCTCTCAAGGTTGTGTCGGGCCACACCTCAGCTGCTGGAAGGGTTCCCTGTTGGCTCTTCAACATCCCTGAGAACTGGGTTAAGGTCACGGCTTTGATGTCCTACACGACACCGGTTTATGGGGCAATGAAATTACCGGGTGGACTTTGTCTGGTTTCACACTCGGCGTCGCCGGCAACACCAAACTTGGGGAGCCACCAAGTGGAAACTATTTGTTCTTCTCCTTTGGAGGAGGCACCTTCCTATGTCTTCTCCTCCTTCTTAATCATGGCATGGGTTGGGTTGGAAGGCATCTCCAAGCCCATCTAGTTCCACCCCTCGCCACAAGCAGAGGCACCTCCCTCCGGATCAGGTTGCTCCAAGCTCCATCCAACTTGGTCTTGAAGCCCTCCAGGGATGGAGGAGCCACTTCTCTGGGCTGTAGAAGCTGTTCTACAGCTTCTTCCAGCTGGAGAAGAACACCCGGAGAAGGTGGTAATGGCTCTGACCTGCTGAAGCGGAGACATCATGGGACTGTCCACCTGGAAGCCCCTTCTGTAGGGAAGAGCAGTAACGAGATCGTAGAACTCTCCTTCTTCTTAATCGTGACACAGGTTGGGTTGGAAGGGATCTCTGAGCCCATAGTTCCACCACCCCTCACCATAAGCGGAGACACCTCCCTCTGGATCAGGTTGCGCCAAGCTCCACCCAACTTGGTCTTGAACCCTTCCAGGGATGGGGCAGCCACAACTTCTCTGGGCAACCTGGGCCAAGGTCTTCCCACTCTCTCAGGAGAACATTCCTCCCCGAGTTCTCCCCTCCATCTCCCCTCTCGAAGCTGAAAACCATCCCACCTCATCCCATCCCTTCCCGCCTTTCCTGAAGCCCCTTTCAGTCCTAGAAGCTGCTCTGAGGTCTCCTCGGAGCCTTCTCCAGGTTGAACAAGCCCAACTCTCCCAACTTGTCCTCCTACGGGAGGTTCTCCAGCCCTAAACATCATCTCAGTGGCCTACTCAGGCCTCAATCCCGACATCAGAACAACCTACAAGAGGGTGAAGCTGCCAAGATTGGAAGGGTGTTGGGTGGCTCTGGTCTGGCTACGTAAGGGTGAATTCTTCATGGCTCGGTGGGTCCAGGACACCTCAGGGCCAACAAGGAAGGGATGAAACCTATGGATGGGCTCAAGATCAAGGGGTGGGTTTGACCATGGACACCATCATACAGGTTGCCCGTGAAAGCAAAACAGGCAACCGAGGAAACCACGAGGTGCTTAAAGCCTCTGAGATACAGAGAAGGACCTGTGGGGCACCCAGAAGGGGAGAGGTGGTGGATTGCTTCTATCCCATGAACCCATGTACACATGAAGATGGAAGCAACCACCAGATGATGAGGAAAGTAACCCTGGAAAACCATCCTGGTACTTGGAAAAGCAAAGTCTTGAGGTGGTCTGGAAGAACCTCAGAAGAACCAAGTGAGGTGATGGAGTTCAAGTCTTATATAGCCTCATTGGAGACCTGGGCCAACACGGCATGGAGAGGACCGATGTAGGACATCTTCCATTGTGCACCGGCCTCCAGGGAAGTGGGGTGATGGCCTGCTAATCCGTGGAGATCGATGGGTGGTGGGACCCTCAAGCATCAGGAAAGACCTTCAGCAAAGACCACGTGGTTGGTTAACACTGGGGGAATCTTCAAGCGCATCGGCCCAGCCTGAACATCCACCTCGGTGGAGAACAGGATGAAGTCCCAAGAGCACACGTGGAGAACCTGGTTGGGAAGACCTTCAGGGTTAATCCCACTCCAAGCAAAGGGCAACCTATCCATGGATCCCACCACGCCGCTGGTGGTGTTAATCACCCTAATTAACGAAGTTCTGGTGGACCTTCAGCAAAGCACAGCGGTGATGGAACCAGAACCAGCTTCTTCATGGTTGACATCTTCAACCCGCAGACCACGGGGCACGGATCATGCAGATCCACCAGCTCTGGATGCACCGACTCAACACCGAGCATCATCTCTCCTGCCCAGAAAGGAACCCAAAGGACCCCATTTTCCCTCCTCCTTTGCTGTACTACTCAACTGTCCTTATCTCAACCCACGAGCTGCACAGTTTCCTTCCTGATTCTCCTCCCCATGGGCAGGGACAGAGCGAGGAACCAGGTGGGCCTTCGTTACCACCTGGGGTTAAACCGTGACCCCACATCCAAGTGGCTTGTGAGGATCTCCAAGGGATGGAGCCTTCCCAACCCCACCAGGTGACCCAAGGATGTTGGGGCTTTTCCATCTCCAGGTGGTTTTGAAGGATCTGGATGATGGGGCAGATCAGGCCCTCAGCGAGTTTGGAGGAGACACTACCCAGAAGGAGCAGCGGCTGTGCCAGAGGGTGGTGTCGTCCTCCAGAAGGACCTCAGCGAGCTGGAGACGTGGGTGGAGAGGAACCACGGGAAGCTCAACAAGGAGAAGTGGTGAAGTCCCACACCCAGGGAGGAGAAACCACATGGACCAGCTCAGAAGGGAAGTTCTAGAAGTCCTGGTGGGCACCAGAGGTGACCATGAGCCACTTCTTCATAGGAGGGTCTCCAGGCACCAGCACAGGGCTGGTGGTGGCATCTCCAACCTTGAAGAGCTTCCAAGAGATGTTGGGTCATGGTCCCGAGGGGGTTGGGATGAGGTGGGCTTGGAGGTCCCATCCCACCTCCCCCCAAGCTGTGGGACTGCAGGACGCGTCACCAGGTACCGAAATGATGGACGAGGTGACCTTGGAGGTCCCATTCCACCTCCCCCCAAGCTGTGGGGCTGCAGGACGTGTCACCAACCAACCCATCTGACCACGGAAAGATCTAGAAAGCTCAGCGGTGGTGGAGACCAAACAAGTTGGTGAGTCAGGGAGCCGGGAGAGGTCCCACGGGTTGGGTGGGGAGGTGACTCAGAGCTCTCCCAGCTGCCCCCGAGCAGAGGGAGAGGCTCGAGGTGGCTCAGCTCGACCTAAACCCTGAGCTGGTCCTTCTCCACCTTTGGAGGAGACGAGGAGGAACGGCTTTTCCCACCCCTTTCCCTGCTCCCAGATGATCACGGTGGCTGGAGAAGAGGAGGCCACCTTCTCCGGTGTCCTCAGCAGCCATTCCAGCTGCTATTTTTGGGGAGGAACAATGTGAGGAACTTTGTTTTTAGTTGCTTCACCCCTGGCTTCTCCCACAGCCCAGATGTCACCCAGAAACTAGACAAGATGTCACCATGGCCATAGCTCAGGGACAGACCTCATGGACACCACCAGCAGCTCCGGTCACCATGTCTGGACCTCATGGATCCCACCAGCAGCTCATGCCACCTCGTCCACACCGCATGGACGTCCCCATGGGTCCCACCACCCACTGATATTCTACCAGCCTCCTCCAAGGCCAACGCCCAGCAATGAGGAGGCCACCAGCCGCATGAGGAGATGACGCTGGTGGTGGATTCTCCACCAGGAACCTCTCCCAGCACCAACGCCGGCCACCAGGGCCACCAAAGGGACCAAGTGGACCACAGGTCTTCTCATCGCCAGCCAAAAGCCTCCCTGGACCCACAGCCCCTCCTCGTCCTCCTCTCAAGGTCTCAAGAAACCCATGGCGCCACCACCACATCACCCTCATGGCGCCACCACCACAGCATCACCACTATGGTGTCATCTCCACCACCACGGCATCACCTCCATGGCGTCACCACCACAGCATCACCACGGAATCACCTCCACCGTGGTGTCACCTCCATAGTGTCATCTCCACCACCACAGTGTCACCCCCACGGCGTCACCCCCATCGCAGTGAAGAACAAGCCCGAGGTCTTGGGGTTCTTCCCCACTGGAGCCCCTCAACCCCCCCCAAAACATCCCGAGCAGCAGCTAATTAACACCAGCTAATTAGTGAATTAATTAGGGGGGGACACAAGTGAGCACCCCCACATCTGTGACAGCAGCCCCAAAGCTCCGCGCCAACAAGGATTGATGGGGAGGAAAAGGGGGGGACGCTCAGGATGGGGGGGCAGTGCCGTGGGGCAGAACCATGAGGCAAAGTTGGACCGTGGGGCCAAAATCGATCCATGAGGCAAAAAACGATCCGTGGGGCAAAACCAAAAAATCGATCCGTGGGGCAGGAATCGATCCGTGGGGCAGGAATCGATCCGTGGGGCAGGAATCGATCCGTGGGGCAGGAATCGTTTCCCACCGGTCGGACCGGCTCGAGAGCGAGAGTCCCGCGGGCGGCGCGAAGGATCCTCCCGCTCCCCAACAGGTTTCGCCGCTTTGGGGGTGGGACACAAAGGGGAGACGTGGGAGTGTGTCCCCACCAGCGCCCGAAAGATCTCAGTGGCCACTTTGGGGGGGGGTAACAGCAGGAGAGGGGCCAAAATGCCACCACGAGAGGGGCCAAAACTTGCTGTGAGTTGGGCCAAAACGCCACCGTGAGAAGGACCAAAACCTGCTGTGAGTTGGGCCAAAATGCCACCACGAGAGGGGCCAAAACACCGCCACGAGAAGGACCAAAACCTGCCGCGAGTTTGGCCAAAATGCCACCACGAGAGGAGCCAAAACCTGCTGTGAGTTGGGCCAAAACGCCACCACGAGAGGGGTGAAAAGTCACCGTGATTTGGGCCAAAACACCACCACGAGAGGGACCAAAACCTGCCGCGAGTTTGGCCAAAATGCCACCACGAGAGGGGCCAAAACCTGCTGTGAGTTGGGCCAAAACGCCACCACGAGAGGGGTGAAAAGTCACCGTGATTTGGGCCAAAACACCACCACGAGAGGGACCAAAACCTGCCGCGAGTTTGGCCAAAATGCCACCACAAGAGGGGCCAAAACGCTGCTGTGAGAGGGACCAAAACCTGCCGTGAGTTGGGCCAAAACACCGCCACACACATTCCTGCACTCCAAAACCTTCGTGTGGTGCTGGGGGGGCGCAGAGGGATTTGTCTGTCCCGTCCCCCCCAGGTTGGGTTTGATTTGGGGGGGGGGGGGGGGGGGGGGGGGGGCTCTTTTTGGGGTGTAACTGCTCTGTTTGGTCCTTCCTGAGCTCCCAAAGGGCTTTTCGTAATGGGGGGGGTGTTATAAAGTTTGGGGGGGGCAACCACACCCCAAACCACAGCGCGTACCCGGAGGGGACACACACCCACACATCACTTTCACCCCCAAAACTCCCTTTATTACCCTCCAACCCCCCCAATTCTTCGGGGGGGGTTAAGCACACCCTAAAAATACACCCCCCCTTCTCCTCCCCCCACGCTGAAACCGCCCTTAATGAAGGTTAATTAGGAGTCCGCCCACACCGCTGCCGGCGGAGCCGCGCCCTCCCCGGGATCCCGGGGTTCCCCCCCCCCTCCTCCCCGCACCCCCTTCCCGGTACCGGGACACCCCCCTGGGGGTCCCCTCTTGCCTGGGCGGGGCAGGAAAGAGACGGGGGGGGGGGGGGGGAAGGGGGGAACTCCGCAGCCGCGCCCCGAGCGGGGACTCCCCGGGTCCGGACTGGGCGCGGCGGGGGGGGGGGGAGCCACGCCCTGAGCCTCGGGGAGCGTCCGGAGCCCTTCGAGACCCCCCCCTGCACCCCCGGAGAGACCCCCAAGCCCCCCCTTTGCACCCCGTGAGGGCCCCGAGCTCCCTCTTTGCACCCTTGCACCCCCGGTGCCCCCCGAGCCGCGCCTTTGCACCCCCCCTTTGCACCCCCACAGCCCCCGGAGCCCTCCCTTTGCACCCCCTTTTGCAGCCCCGGTGCCCCCCGAGATGCACCTTTGCACCCCCGGAGCCCCCCCTTTGCACCCCCTGCACCCCCCGAGCCCCCCCTTTGCACCCCGTGCACCTCCGGAGCCCCCCGAGCCCCCCCCCCTTTGCACCCCCTGCACCCCCCGAGCCCCCCCTTTGCACCCCCTGCACCTCCGGAGCCCCCCGAGCCCCCCCCCCCCTTTGCACCCCCTGCACCCCCCGAGCCCCCCCTTTGCACCCCCTGCACCCCCGGAGCTGTTCGAGACACCCCTTTGCACCCCCGGAGCCCTCCGGGACACGCCCGAAGTGCCCCCCCCACATTGCCCCGTGGAGCTCCCGGGACACCCCCCCCCCCCCCTCCCCGGGACACTCTCCTAAACCCCCTTCCCGGACAACCGGGACCCCCGGAGCCCCCCCCCGCACTCTTAGAGGGGCCCCCAACGCCCTGTGGAGTTCCCGGTACTACCGGAGCGTCCCCCCTCTTGCAGTCCCGGAGCCCCACGAGTCCCCCCTGCACTCCCGGTATCACCGGAGCCCCCCGGGACCCCCTCTTACACCCCTTCCTGCACTCCCAGAGCTCCCCGGGACACTCCCGGTCCAACCGGAGTCCCCGGGACACGCCCGGGACGCCCCCGCCTACATTCCCGAAGCTCCCCGGGTCCCCCCTTTGCATTCCCAGTACTACCGGAGCCCCTCCCTGCACTCTCGGTTCTACCGGCGCCTCCCGGGACCCCCCTTTGCACCCCTCCCTGCATTCCCGGAGCTCCCGGGACACTCCCGGTCCTACCGGAGCCCCTCGGGACACGCCCTGGACACCCCTTTACACCCTTCCTGCACTCTCGGTCCCACCGGAGCCTCCCAGGATCCCCCTTTACACCCCTCCCTGCACTCCCGGAGCTCCCCGGGCCATTCCCGGTATTACCGGAACCCCTTTTACCCCCCGTTACACTCCTCCCTGCACTCCCGGTATTACCGGAGCCCCTTTTACCTCCCTCCCTGCACTCCCGGTATTACCGGAGCGCCTTTTACCTCCCTCCCTGCACTCCCGGTATTACCGGAGCCCCTTTTACCCCCCTCCCCGCACTCCCGGTATCACCGGAGCCCCCCCGGTTGCCCCGGGCGGTACCTGCGGGCGGCGGACGGGCGTTCAGCTCCCCGGTAGAACCATTCCCGGTGCCTCCCGCTCCCGGATCCCTGGTGGCGGCTGATCCCCGGCCCCGCTCCCGGTGCCGCTCCCGGTGCGCTCGGAGCGAGGCGAGTGGCCGCGCCCCGGGCGGGGTCGGACTCTTGTAGCGGCGGAGCCTCCCCCTTCCCGGCGGGGAGGGACCAGCGAGCCCGGCCCCGGGCCTCCCAGTCCCTCCCAGTGCCTCCCAGTCCCTCCCAGTCCCGTCCGCTCTCCTTCGCTCCCTCGCGGCTCCCCCCGGTTCCCCGGTCCTGTCCCGCTCCCTCCCAGTCCTGTCCCGGTTCCCTCCGTTCTTCCCAGTCCGTCCCAGTCCCGTCTATGTTCCCTATCGTCCGTCCCAGTTCCCTCCCGTCCATCCCAGTCCCTCCCAGTCCATCCTAGTCCTGTCCCGCTTCCCTCCAGTCCATCCCAGTCTGTTCCAGTCCCGTCCCGCTTCCCTCCCGTCTGTCCCAGTCCGTCCCTGTTCCTTCCCAGTCTATCCCAGTCCGTCCCAGTCCCGTCCCAGTTCCCTCCCGCTCCCCGTTCCCTCCAAATTCGTCCCAGTCCGTCCCAGTTCCCTCCTGCTCCCCGTTCCTCCCAGTCCATCCCAGTCTGTCCCGTCCATCCCAGTCCCGTCCAACTTCCCTTTTGTCCATCCCAGTCCCGTCCCAGTCCCATCCCGGTTCCCTCCTGTCAGTCCCAGTCCTATCCCAGTCCTATCCCGCTACCTCCCAGTACATCCCGTCCCGTTTCCCTCCGTTTTTCCCAGTTCATCACACTGCATCCCAGTCCCATCCCAGTCCCGTCCCGCTTCCCTCCCGTCCATCCCAGTCCTGTCCCAGTCCCATCGTGCCTGGTCCCAGTTCCATCTCAGTTCCCCTCCCAGTCCCATCCTGACTGGTCCCAGTTCCATCCTAGTTCCTCTCCCAGTCCTATCCTAGTCCTCCTCCCAGTCCCATTGTGCCCGGTCCCAGTTCCATCCCAGTTCCCCTCCCAGTTCCATCCTAGTCCTCCTCCCAGTCCCATCCTTTTCCATCTCAGTCCCATCCCAGTTCCCCTCCCAGTCCCATCCCAGTTCCCCTCCCAGTTCCATCCCAGTTCCCCTCCCAGTTCCCCTTCCAGTCCCCTCCTGCCCAGTCCCTAACCCCCAGCCCACTCCTCCTCTGCAGAGCAGCTTCCCAGTTCACCCCAGTCCATACTGGTTCATGGGGTTCTTCCTCCTCCAATGCCGGTATCTCTTTGCCCTCGAACCCCCTGAGATGCCTCCATGACGATCCCTCCACCCTCTTGATGTTCTTCACGGGATCTCGTTCTTCTTGGCACCCACCAGGACCCCCAACTCCTCTCCAAATCACCTTCCCAGTACCTCCCAGCTCCTACTGGTCCAGAACTGGTCCCTCTTTGCCCTCGAACCCCCTGAGATGCCTCCGTGACGATCCCTCCACTCTCTTGATGTTCCTCATTGGCTCTTGTTCATCTTGATGCCCACCAGGACCCCCAACTCCTCTCCAGATCACCCTCCCAGTGCCTCCCAGCTCCTTCTGGTCCAGAACTGGTCCCTCTTTGCCCTTGAACCCCCTGAGATGCCTCCTGGATCCCACCACAAGTCTCCGCCGGAGGCGCCTCTTTCTCCTCACGTTATTTATAACCCTCACTCCAAATTCCGACCTTGTTTACGGCCATTGCGGCCAACGAGACAGCAAAGACGCCTTCCAACCACCACGACCAACTTCAACCTCAACTTGGAGACCTCAAAAACCCCAAAAGGGACCTTTTTTTTTGTTGGGGGGGGGAATAGATTGTGGAAGCTCTGGTGGTGCCGTACGCGGCCGCGGTGGCTTCGGCCAAACCGGCACATTCCGGAGCTGTGGCTCAGCGCCGCCACCACCTCCCAACCCCCCCCAACGTTGGCCTCGTGCCCCGACGCAACCGCGGGGCCCAATAGGGGACCCCCCAAAACCCCCCATTTTAGCAGGTGTCCTGTTGCCCCCCCCCCCCAAAAAAGCCCCATTTTTGAGGGGAGGGAAGAAGCCAAAACGACGAAGAAGATCCAGAGGCGGCTCTGCAACAGCTGGATTCGCTCCAGATGTGGCTCTGCGGCGGCATCGACCCCCCCGGGGGAAAAAGGGGTGCAAAAATGACCCCCCAAAGCACCCAAAGAGGGGGTGGATGGGAATTAAAGCCCCCCCCTCCTCCCCCTCCCGAATGGCAGCGCGGGGGGATGTTTGGGATTCCAAGCCGGCCGGCAGCTGCGGTGCCAAGGGAACGACAGCACAACCGCGGGGGCGGGATGCCAAGGGGCATCACCAAGAAGACCTTGGCAAGGCCAAGAAGACCATGGCATGACCAAGAACATCATGGCACAGCCAAGAAGAATATGGCATCACCAAGAAGACCGTGGCACAGCCAAGAAGACCATGGCAGTGCCTGGTTGCTCAGTGGCATCTCCTGGTTGCAGCCTGGCATCATCTTCTTGCTCCATCCTGGTGCCCAGCAGCACCATGGCATGGCCAAGAAGACCATGGCATCAACCAGACCATGGCATGGCCTGGTTGCTCGGTGGCATCTCCTGGTTGCCACCTGCTGGGTGCAGGTTCTGGGTGCTGGTGGTGGGTTCTGGGTGCCATCATAGGGTGTCGTGGGTGCCATCGTGGGTTTCTGGGTGCCATCATCGGTTTCTGGGTGCTATCAGGGGTGTCCCGGGTGCCATCATTGGTTTCTGGGTGCCATTGGGGTGTCCCAGGTGCCATCAGGGGGGTCCCGGGTCCCATCATGGAGTGGCCTGGGTGCCATCAGGGGTGTCCTGGGTGCCATTGAAGTGTCCCGAGTGCCATTGGAGATTCCTGGGTGCCACCATCGGTTTCTGGGTGTCAACAGGGATTTCTGGGTGCCATCAGAAAGTTTCTGGGCGCCATTAGGGGTGTCCTGGATGCCATCAGGAGGTTCTGGGTGCCATTGGGGGTGTCCTGGATGCCATCAGGAGGTTCCGGGTGCCATCGGGGGTGTCCCGGTGCCACCAGGGTGCTGCGGGTGCCGCTGTGGGTGGTGCCCCCCCCCCCTTTGGGCCGCAGCCGCCTGCGCTGCAGTAAACAACGAGGAATTTGGCAGCGGCTGCAGAGGCCACAACGGGGAACGGGGGAGATGGGAGGGCCCCCCCCGGCCATGGGTGCCCCCCCCTTCACCCCTGAGTGCCCCCCAGGTGTGTCCCCCCGACTCCTTGGCGCCCCCCATTGAGTGCTGCCCCGTCTTTAGGTGCCCCCCCCCATAGGTGACCCCCGGGTGCCCTCCAATGGGCGCCCCACCACCTCTTTGCACCCCCCCCATGACCCCCTCCCATTTATCCCCCCCTTGATTTGTTCCCCCCAGGCCTGGGTGCCCCCCTCCCCGGGTGCCCCCCCCCATTGGGTGCCCCCCCTCACCCCTAGGTGCTCCCCCACCCCCCCCGGGTATCCCCCTCAATGGGCGCCCCCCACCCCCGGTCTGTGCACTCCCCCCCCATGACCCCTCCCATTTGCCCCTCCCTTGATTTGTCCCCCCCAGCTCTGGGTGACCCCCCCCTGCTTTGGGTGTCCCCCCCCGCCCCCGGTGCTCCCTGAGTCACCACTGGGCGCGGCCCAGTTTCCGCCAGAGCCAAACTGGATCCAGATGTGGCTGCTGGGCGGGGAGGGGGGGGCGGAGGGAGCCACATCTGGGCCGGTCACGGGGGACCCGGTGCGGTGGGAGGGGGCGAGACGGGCGTGGCCAGGAGGGGGCGTGGTCTGATGAGCGATGGGCGTGTCCCCCGCTGACGGGAGGCGTGGCCAAGGGAAAGCGCGCGTTCCTGGGGATCGAGGGGGCGTGGCCAAAGGAAAGCGCGCTTTGCTGGTGAAGGGGTGTGGTCAGGGTGGGGAGGTGGGCGTGGCCAACGATAAGCGCGCTCCGGTGAGGCTCCAGGGGGCGTGGCCAAGCGAAAGCGCGCGTTGCTGCGCTCGACGAGGCGTGGCTTCTGCCGTGGTGGGCGTGGCCTCACACGTACGGGTTTAAAGGGAGGGGGCGTGGCCAGCGGTGTCCACGCGCTCAGCACGGGGCTCCCCCCCCCGGATGCGGGCGGTGACTCACGGCTTCCGCCCCCTCCCCTCTCCCCTCGCTATGGGGCTGAGCCCCCCCAGAATCTATGGGGCTGTGCCCCCTCCGTTCTATGGGGCAGAGCACGCCGTGCTCTATAGCGCTGAGCCCCCCACATTCTATGGGGCAGAACACCCCCTGCTCTGTGGGACGGAGACCCCCAGGATCTATGGGTCAGAGCTCTACAGGCCGTACCCACGTCCTGTGGGGCAGCTCAAGCCCCGCCATGGGGCAGGGCGGTTCCCCCTCTGGGCTCTGAGTCACCAGCGCAGGATCAGGCCCTGGGGGCTCCCCCCACACCCCAAAACCGCAGGGAGGCCATGCCCAGCCCCACGGCTGCCAAACCCCACAGCCCAGCCCCACATCGCACCCCCCGCGCCGTTCCCGTGGATGCACGGTGGGACGGAGCCGCAGCTGCGCTGCACGTTTATTTGCGTGGGGCGGGAGAGGCCGCGCGGGGTCGCGGTCACTTGAAGATCTTGCCCTGGTTGAAGGGTTTCCCGACGTGTTTGAACTCCCCTTCCCAGGAGAAATATTCCCTGACGAGCAGACGGCTCTCCTCGCTCTCCGAGTCCAACTTCCGCCACGTGTACGACTCGTAATCCACCTGCCAGTCCGGGCAGAGCTGCCGGGAGAGAGGGGTCAGAGGGGAAAGGAAGAAGGGGGGAAGAAGAAAGGGGGGAAGAAGGGGGTGAAGGGCCCTCACCGTGAAGGCCAGCTCCTGCCCGCGGAAGATCCAGACTCCAGAGATGCTGCTGTCGTGGTCAGTGCCGAAGAGGATGACGCTGGCGAAGGCGTTCTTGCGCAGCTTGTCCAAGCGCTGGAACATCCCTGCGGGGACGGAGAGCGTCAGGAGCCGAGGGAGCGCGGAGCGGGGAAAAGAGGAGGAAGAGGCAAAGAGAGGAGAGAAGGCGAGGAGGAGGAGGATGGGCCGGTGCCGCCCAGAGAGGAGACTGCGGCTCACAGAGAGCAGCGAGGAGGGAGAGGAGGACAGAGATGGAAACGATGGGGACAACGGGGACGGAGAGGATGGGGACAACGGGGACGGAGAGGATGGGGACAAGGAGGACGTGGCTGATGGAGACGAGGCTGCAGCTGAGGAAGGGATGGGCGAGGAGGCGGCACTGACCGGAGATGAGGTTGCAGCTCATGAAGGTCTGCGCCAGCTCCTGGGGGAAGCGGTACTGGCAGAACCAGAGCGACCAGCCCTGCGGGTCCCAGTGCTGCCAGAAGTGCGGCAGCGCCACCCCCAGTGTGTCCTCGTTGCAGAACTTGCGCTTGAACTCGTCCAGCACGAAGGGGCTGCGGGGGGACGGGGGACAATGGGGGGGTCAGCAGCACCTCCCCAGGGCCACCAATGGCCCTCACGGGGCCACCAACACCCCATGGTGACACCAACCCCTCCCCAGGGCCACCAAACACTCCCTTACCCCCTCCATGTCCCCCTATCCCCTCCATGCCCCCCCATCCCCATGTCCCCGTCCCCCAACATCCCCACATCCCCCTTATCCCCTCTGTGCCTCCGTCCCCTCACCCGTCCCCACAATGTCTTTCACCCCTCTTTGTGACCCCATGTCACCCACTCGTGTCCCCCTGTCCTGCAATGCCCCATATCCCCTTTATCCCCTCAATGTCCCTGTGTCCCCTCAGTGTCCCCCTGTTCCCCTCGTGTCCCCCTTGGTGACCCCCTGCCCCCACATCCCCCTTATCCCATGTCTCCCCATACCCCCAGTGTCCCCGTGTCCCCCCTTGTGACCCCATGTCACCCCCACGCCGCCCCCCATCCCATGTTCCCCAGTGTTCCCCTGTCTCCCGTGTCCCCCTGTCCCCTCCGTGTTCCCCCAATGTCCCCCCATTCCCGTGTGCCCCCATCCCCGTGTCCCCCCACCTCCGGGGCAGGTGTGCGAAGGGGTCCTTGGCGCGGGGCTCGGCCGCCAGCGCCTGCTCGCACTCATCCAGCTCCTCCTCCGGTTCCGGGCGCTTTTCCTCCTTCCGGGAAGGCTTTTCCTTTTCCTCCCGGGGGGGCTTTTCCTTCTCCTTTTCCTTCCGGGCCGGCTCCTTCCGCCCCTGCAGCTCCGCAAACTTCTTGGCTGTCACCGAGAAAAAAAAATAAATTCCTGCTTTTTTAAACCCAAAACCCATCCTGGGACCCCGGTTTGGGGGAAATACTGTCGGTCCTGGGGTCAATAAGGGGTCCCTGTGGGTATATTGGGGGGTTTGGGAGGGGTTATTGGGGTCACGGGGGGGATACTGGAGGGTTTCAGGGTATATTGGGGTCCCTGGGGGGAATACTGGGGGGGTTGAGTGGGACATTGGGGTCCCGGGGGAGGGTATTGGGGTCCCTTGGGGAGATATTGGGGGGGTCTGAGGGGACATTGGGGTCCCTTCGGGGGATACTAGGAGAATTTGGGGGGATATAGGGGTTCCTCTGGGGGATATTGGGGTCCCTGGGGGGAATACTGTCCCCTCCATGTCCCTGTCCTGTGTCCCCATCTCCCGGTATCCCCCGGATCCTCGTTCCACGTCTCCATGTCCCCCTTTGTCCCCACGTCCCTCCCTGTCCTGTCCCCCTCCTTGTTCCCATCTCTGCCCCCATACTCCGATGTCCCCATTTCCCCCTGTCCCCCCCATGTCCTGGTGTCCCCATGTCTCTGTCTCTCTGTCCCCACACCCCCACATCCCCGTTCCATGTACACCATGTTCCCTATGTCCCCCCCATGTCCCCGTGTCCCCCCGTGCCCCCCGTGTCCCCCCCTCACCGTCGAACTGAGCCATCCTCTGGCAGAGCTGCACATCTCCCAGCACCGCCCGGAACTGCGGTTGGTTCAGGCACGTCACGAACCACCGGTTGGCGTTACCGAACGGCTGCCGGAACGCCGGCTCCAACACCTGCGGCAAAGCCAGCTCAGCACCCCCCGAAGCCCAAAACACCCCCCGACCCACAAACGCCCCCCCCAGACCCACAAACATCCCCTCAGACCCACAAATGCCCCTCCAGACCCACAAATGCTTCTCCCAGACCCTACAAACCTCTCTCCTAGAGCCTCAAACACCCTCCAGCCCCACAAACGCCCCCCCAGCCCCACAAAGGCCCCCCCCAGCCCCACAAAGGCCCCCCACCTGTTTGTAGAGCCAGAGCAGAGCACAGACGACGGTGATGTCGGCCAGCGAGACGCGCTCGCCCACCAGGAAGGTTCGGCTGCGCAGGTGAGCGTCGAGAACCCCCAGCGCTCGCCGCACCTCGTCCTTCGCAAACTCCGTTGCCTGCGGGGTAGAAACCAACCCCCCCCCGGAATAAGAATTGCCCAAAGGAGGGGGGATTGGGGGCAAAAAGGGGGTAAGGAGGGAGGGGGGATTGGAGGCAAAAGGGGGGGGAGGGAAGGAGGGATTGGGGGAAAAGAGGGGGATAAAAAGGAAGGAGTAAAAAATCCCCTCCCAGACCCCTGTGACCCCCCCCAAAACACCTCAGCTCCTCCCAAACCCCAAGGTGACCCCCCCCGACTCCATAGAGACCCTCCATGATCCCCCCAAAACCCCTCCCAGACCCCCACAGCGC
This sequence comes from Cuculus canorus, assembly GCF_017976375.1. Taxonomy (NCBI): domain Eukaryota; kingdom Metazoa; phylum Chordata; class Aves; order Cuculiformes; family Cuculidae; genus Cuculus; species Cuculus canorus. Next base: position 173,382 of record NC_071434.1, read on the forward strand.
CCCCCCAACCCCCCAGGGTGACCCCCCCCCCCCCCCCCCAGACCCCATAGAGCCCCCCCACCTGCTGGCTACAGTGCAGGATGCTGAGGGTGGGGGGCACCCAGACCACCATAGCCCCCCCAAACCCCCAGGGTGACCCCCCCAGAGCCCCCCACCTGCTTGTTGTAGTGCAGGATGCCGAGGGTGGGGAAGACCCAGGTGCTCGCGGGGGGGACGATGTCGCTGTCGGCAAAATTCACCCATTGCAGGATCTCAGCCGCGGCCTCCGGGGTGCCCCCGCGCAGCTCCTCGTTACTGACTGCTCGTTAGCGGCCGGTAATTAACAGGGAATAGCTCATTAATGGGGATATGAATCGTTAACGGGGACACGAGTTGTTAACGGAGGAGCAGGGCATTAATCGGGGTGCAGGGCATTAATGGGGAGCCACCCCCAGGATGCCCCCGCGCAGCTCCTCGTTACTGAGTGCTCGTTAGCAGCTGCTAATTAACAAGGAATAGCTCATTAATGGGGACGCGAATCGTTAATGGGGATACGAATCGTTAACGGAGGTGCAGAGCATTAATTGGGGTGCAGGGCATTAATGGGGAGCCACTTCCAGGGTGTCTCCATGCAGCTCCTCATTACTGATTGCTCATTAGCAGCCAGTAATTAACAAAGACCAGGTCATCAGTGCTACTACAGCTCGTTAACGAGGTACAGTGCATTAACGGGGACAAGTTGTTAAGAAGAATAGCTCGTTAATAGGGCACAGCCTATTAACGGGGTACAGGTCATTAACGGTGGCCCCACGCAGCTCCTCATTATTGACTAATCGTTAGCAACTTGTAATTAATAGGGCACAGTTCATTAATCGAGTACAAACCTCCTTGATGCTGAATGTCCGTTAGGTGACGGTAATTAATGATGAACAGATCATTAGCACAGTATATGTCATTGGGGGGTCCTCCCGCACAGCTCGTCATTACTGACCGCTCGTTAACAGCCAATAATTAACACGGACAGCTCATTAATGGCATACCCTCGAGCAACTCCTCACTAAGAGACCACTACTGACCAATAATTAAAGGGGTGTGAGTCATTAATGAGATACGGATCACTAACGGAGTGTCCTGGTGCAGCTCCTCGTTACCGACTGGTTCGTAAGGGTTGGTAATTAACAGGAGACAGCTCATTAGCGCGATACGGGGCATTAACGGGGTTCCACCACAGCGCGCGATACGGGGCATTAACGGGGTTCCACCACAGCTCCTCGTTACGGAATGTTTGTTTGGGCACAATAATTAACAGAGTGCCAATCATTCAAGAGAAACACAGACCACTAAAAGTGGGAACAGGTCATCAAGACAGGACAGGTCATTAAGACAAACAGCTCATTAATGAGGCCACAGCTCATTAGAGGGCTCATAAGGGGGACCACCGCTCATTTGGGGTACCTCCTTAATTCAGCCACAGCTAATGTGGGGGGCACAGCTCGTTAGGAGTGGCTCATTAATAGGAAACGTGGCTCATTAGAGCTGTCGTGGCTCATTAGAGAGTGGCAGAACTCATTAACAGGGCCACGGCTCGTTAGGGTGGGCAAGGCTCGTTAGGGGGTCCATGACTCATTAACAGGGCCACAACTCAATAAGGGTGTCTTGTTAAAGAGACCACAACTCATTAACGGGGCCACAGCTCGTTAGGGGTGGCTCGTTACGGGGGGGGGCACAACTAATTAACGGGGCCACAGCTCGTTAGGGGTGGCTCGTTACGGGAGGGGGGGGCACAACTAATTAACGAGGCCACAGCTCGTTAGGGGTGGCTCGTTACGGGGGGCACAACTCGTTAACGAGGCCAGGGCTCGTTAGGGAAACCATGGCACGTTAACAAGGCCACAACTCATTAACAGGACCACGACTCGTTAGGGGTGGCCATGAGCCATTAACATGGCCATAACTCGTTAACAAGGCCACGACTCATTAAGGGTGGCTTGTTAACGGGGCCACAGCTCGTTAGCGGTGGCTTGTTGGGGGGCCACAGCTCGTTAACGAGGTCAGAGCTTGTTAGGGAAACCACGGCAAATTAACAAGGCCACGACTCATTAACGGGACCACGACTCGTTAGGGGTGGCTCGTTAACAGGCCATGACTCGTTAATGGGGCCTCAGCTCATCAGATGGGCCACGGCTCATTAACGAGGCCACGGCTCATTAAGGGGCTTCATTAGGCTCGTTAGCCCTCACCATAGTAGGCGATGGCGTTGCTCTCGAAGACACAGAAGCCGTCATCGCCCTCGAAGGCCGGAACCTGGGGGAGGCGGGGGCAGGAATGAGGGGGAGCCCCGATCCCAAACCCCCGGATCCCGGAGCCTTTGGTTCCCCCTCAGATCCCAGAATGCCCCCCTGAATCCCGAGATTCCCCCCCAGATCCCAGAATGCCCCCCCCCCCAAGTCCTGAGATCCCTCATCCCAGGACCCTGGAATCCAGGAGCCCTTGGATCCCCCCCCAATCCCAGAATCTCCCCCACCTCAGGATCCTGATCCTGGATCCCAACTCCAACTGGATCTTGACACTCTCCCGATCCCAACTCTCATGGATCCTGACTGCACCCCAATCCCAAGAGCCTGAACCCCCAGACCCTGGGATCCTTCTTCCCGGATAGATCCCAGAATCTCGCCCCCCCCTCCATGGCTGCCATCCCAGATCCCGAACCCTCTGCATTGTGGGATCTTCAGCCTCTTGAATCCTGAGATCCCGGGACCCCAAACCCCTCTGGATCCCAATCCCGGGACCCCAAACCCCTCCGGATCCCAATCCCGGGACCCCAAACCCCTCCGGATCCCGATCCCGGGACCCCAAACCCCTCCGGATCCCGATCCCGGGACCCCAAACCCCTCCGGATCCCGATCCTGGGACCCCAAACCCCTCAGGATCCCAATCCTGGGACCCCAAACCCCTCCGGATCCCAATCCTGGGACCCCAAACCCCTCCGGATCCCGATCCCGGGACCCCTCTGGATCCCAATTCCAGGACCCCAAATCCCTCTGGATCCGGATCCCCAAACCCCTCTGGATACCGATCCCAGGACCCCAAACCCCTTTGGATCCCAATCCCAGGACCCCAAACCCCTCTGGATCCGGATCCCCAAACCCCTCAGGATCCTGATCCCGGGACCCCAAACCCCTCAGGATCCTGATCCCGGGACCCCAAACCCCTCTGGATCCGGATCCCCAAACCCCTCAGGATCCCAATCCCGGGACCCCAAACCCCTCAGGATCCCAATCCCCAAACCCCTCAGGATCCTGATCCCAGGACCCCAAACCCCCCTGGATCCCAATCCTGGGACCCCAAACCCCTCTGGATCCAGATCCCAGGACCCCAAACACCCTCTGGATCCCTTCCCCACGGATCATTCCGGGCTCACCTTTCCGACCGGGAACTTGCTGAGGAACTCGGGGCTGCGGTTGGTGTGGCCGAAGTGGAAGTGGGGGGGTGAGGAGAGGACGCGCAGTCGGGCGCCGCTGTACTGCGCCGCGATCAGCGCCTTCGCCGCCCGCCAGTTCTCGGGGTACGTGTACAGCGTCTGCGGGGGGGCACGGGGGGTCAGGGGACATCGGAGGACATGGGGGTGTCGGGGGTATATGAGGGGCTCAGGGACACAGGGACATGGGGGTGCCAGTTCTCGGGGTACGTGTACAGCGTCTGCAGAGGGGCCCGGGGGGTTCAGGGGACACAGGAAGATATGGGGGGGGTCGAGGGACACCGGGGGATATGGGGGGGGGGGGTGTCAGGGGACACGGGGGTGCCAGTTCTTGGGGTACGTGTACAGCGTCTGCAGGGGGGTGGGTGGGGTTGGGGGACACAGGGGGGACATGGGAGGGGTCAGGAGGTGAGAGTTCTCAGGGTACGTGTACAGCATCTGCAGGGGGGGTCGGGGGACACGGGGGTGCCAGTTCTTGGGGTACATGTACAGCATCTGGGGGGGCACGGGGGGGTCGGGGGACACAGGGACGGGGGGTACAGGGAAGGCAGGGGGTGAGACTTCTCGGGGTACGTGTACAGTGCCTGTGGGGGAGCACAGGGGGGTCGGGGGACATCGGGGGGGCCAGGGGGTATGAGGACAGTGTCTGGGGACACACACACGGGGAAGTCACAATTGGGGGAGACACAGGGGTTAAAGAAAGGGGGGACACAGCATGAGTGGGGCGTGTCAGAAGGACACGGGGGGGGGGGTGTTTCGGGTGGGAGGAGTCACGAAGGGGGGGTCGCATGGAGGGGGCGTCATGAGTTGGGGGATGTCAGGGGGACACGGGGGGGAGGGGGGGGGGGGAGTCACAGGGGTGTCACTGTCGGGGGCGGTCACAGACGGAGAAGCCACCGCAGGCAGTGGGGGGGGCTTAAGGGTGACAAGGGACAGTTGGGGGTGTCCCGAGTGGTGGGGGGCACAGGGGGGAGTTATGGGTTTGGGGAGTCACGGGGGGGTGCAATGGGGGGTGTTTGGGAGTAATGGAGGGGCGTTATGGGTGATGAGGCTCACGGGTGGGTGAATGTCACACGTAGGGGGTGTCGGGACGCGGCCCCCCCCGCGTGAGGAAGGGGCTGTTAATTGGGGGGGGGGGAATCACCAAAGACGAGGAGGTGACAATGATTGGGGGGGGGGGGCAGCCATGAGCGCCACAGGGACCCTCAAGGGCGATGAGGACACGCGGGGGGGGCGGCCTCCCTCCTGCCCACCCCCCCCCCCGCCAAACCCTCCCCCTCTCCGCCAAACCCTCCCCCTCTCCGTGCCGCCCCCCCGTCTCCGGGGCCTGCGGCCTCCGCTCCAGCCCCGCTCTCCATCGGCCTCTCCCGCCGCCCCCAGCCGCCATTCCCGTCCCCGCGGCTCCAGCCCTTCCCCAACAGCTCCGCGGTGCCCCCGGATGGCAGCGGCGGCGCCCCGAGACGGAGGATGGCGGCGGATGGCGACGCCGGGCCCTCGCACTCACCCCGGCCACGGCCATCTTGGCGAGCGCAGAGAGACAAGGGAGGAGGCTGTGGCGCGCAGCCGTAAAGCAGCCAAGTGCTGGCAAGCCGGCTGTCGCGTGGCGCCTGAAGCAGCTGAGCCGTAAAGTAAGACAGCCGGGCAGCTGCCGTTAAACCGGAAATGGGGAGGCAAGACCTATTGCGCGTGCGCAGTAGCACCTCACGATTAAAGCGGCAGAAGGCCTTAAAGGGGCAACGCCCCTTAAAGTGGCAACGCACACGATGGGCCTCACCAACCCATTTTACCCCCCGGTATCCCCGGTGCCCCCCCGCCCCGCAAAAAAAGCGGGAGAGAGTGTGAAAAATGACTTTTATTGGAAACAGCGGCTTTTCTATGCAGAAAGGACCCGGAACGGGGGGTGCCCCCCCCTCAATTAGCCCCTGGAGGGGGGGAGCACACAAATTGGGGGGGGGGCACCGTGGGGGAGGGTACAAACGGAGCTTTAGGGGGGGTCATAGTTGTTCCATTGCGCTCAGCTGACAAGACCTGAAAGGAGGAAAAGGGGGTGAGAAAAGCGCCCCCCAACCCCCATACCCCCCCCCCTTAGATCAGGGGGTCCCCCCCGTGCCCCCCCCCATAACTTACCCAGGTAATCGTCCATCAAAGAGCCAATGGCGAACTGGAAGGGGGGGGGGAGCTTTCAGGAGAAGGGGGGGCACCCACAAGCTGGGACCCCCTCTCATGTATTTGTGCCCCCCCCCCTGCACTCTGAGCCCCCCCTTGAATCTGCCCCCCCAGCCCTACTCCCTCCTTACATCTGAGCCCCTCCCCTCTGTATTTTTGCCCCCCCTCCTTAGGTCTGAGCCCCCCCACACCTCATGTATTTGTCTTCCCCCCAAGTTTGTCCTCCCCCTCCATGAATCCAGGACCCCTTCCTTTAAATCTGCCCCCCCCGAGCTTTGCCCCCCACTTAGATCTGAGCCCCCCCGCCTCTGAATCTGGCCCCCCTTCTTGAACCCAGGACCCCCCCCTTGATTCTAGGACTCCCCCCTTTGAATCTGCTCTTTTCCCCCTTGAATCCAGGACCCCCCTATGAATCCAGGAACCCCCTTTTCAACCTGACCCCCCCCAATTTTATGCCCCCCCCCGCCTCACGATGTCGTTCTTGTCCACTCTGGTCCCCACGATCTTCAGGCGAATCTCGTCGTCCTGTTGGATCACGATATCCTGGGGGGGGGGAACACACAAAATGAGGGGGGACACAACAGGACCCCCCTGAGCCCCTTGACCCCCCGCAGCCCCCTCCCGACTCACCTCATCCACAGTTTTGTAGCAGGGGGGGTTGGAGTTGGGGTCAAATTCCATCTCCGAGGGGATCGACTGGGGGGGAGGCAAAGGGGTTGGGGGGGCCCAGGGGGTCAGGGGGGTCCAAACAGGGGGGGCAAAGGGATTGGGGGGGGCCTGGGGGTCAGGAGTGTCCAAAAAGGGGGGGCAAAGGCATTTAGGGCGCCCTGGGGATCAAGGAGGGGGGCAAATTGGGAGTAAGAGGGGGCCCAAAGGGATTGGGGAGCCCAAGGATCCCGGTGCGGTGGGGCAAGAAGGAAAAGGGGGGGGCCAAGGGGGAATATGGGGTGTCTGGGGGTCAGGGGCGGCCTGGGGGGGCCCGAAGTGGGGGTTCGGGGGGGCCAAGGGGATTGGGGGGGGGCTGGGGGTCCAGGGGGGCCCTAAGGGTCCCTTGGGGGGGCCAAAGTGGGGGCCCAAAGAGATTGGGGGGAGCCTGGGGGGGGGCCCACAAGTGAGTTCTATGGGGCTCTATGGGGTCTCTATAGGGTCTTTATGGGTCTCTATGGGGGATAAAGGGATAAAGGGGAGTCCCAAAGAGACTGGGGGGGATTTGGGGTTCGGGGGGGGGATCCCCAAGGTGAGGGGGGTCCCCGGTGTCCCCCCCCACCCTTTCTTACATGGCGGGAGATGAAACAGGACATGGGGCCGATCTCCGTGAAGAGCCCAACCTGGGGGGACACACGGCGGGGTCACGGGGGGCCACAGGCCAGGGAGGGGAACGGGGGGCAAAAGGGACAAAAAAGGGGCAAAAAGGGACAAAAGGGGATGAAAGGGGGGCAAAAGGGATGAAAGGGGGTAAAAAGGGATGAAAGGGGGGCAAAAAGGGATGAAAGGGGGCAAAAAGGGATGAAAGGGGGGTAAAAAGGGATGAAAGGGGGGTAAAAGGGATGAAAGGGGGCAAAAAGGGATGAAAGGGGGGCAAAAAGGGATGAAAGGGGGCAAAAAGGGATGAAAGGGGGGCAAAAACAGATGGAAGGGGGCAAAAAGGGATGAAGGGGGGTAAAAAGGGATGAAAGGGGGGTAAAAGGGACAAAAAGGGGGTAGAAGGGACAAAAGGGGGGCAAAAAGGGACAAAAGGGATGAAAGGGGCAACAGGGGATGAAAGGGGGCAAAAAGGGATGAAAGGGGGGCAAAAAGGGACAAAGAGGGGTAAAAAGGGACAAAGGGGGGGTAAAAACAGATGGAAGGGGGCCAAAGAGATGAAGGGGGAGTAAAAAGAGACAAAGGGGCGGCAAAAAGGGACGAAAGGGGGATTTGTTTGGCGTTTTGTGCCGTGGTGCCCCCCAAAATGTCACCTTGTTGACTTGGGTGACGACGGCGTCGACCACCTCTCCCTTGAAGGGGCGGAAGACGATGGCCTTGTACTTCACCGGGTAAAGGACGAAGCCGCGTCCGGGCTGGATCACCCCCGCCCCGATGTTATCGATCGTCGTCACCGCGATCACGAAGCCGTACCTGGGGGGGGGGGGAGGCATGGGAGGGGGGTTTGGGGGGACATGGGGGGGGTCTGAGAGGGCTATAGGGGGCGTGAGGGGGATTTGGGGGGGGTCTGAGGGGGCTATAGGGGGCGTGAGGGGGATTTGGGGGGGCTTGGGGGGGGTCTGAAGGGGCTATAGGGGGCGTGAGGGGGATTTGGGGGGGCTTGGGGGGGGTCTGAGGGGGCTATAGGGGGCGTGAGGGGGATTTGGGGGGGTCTGAAGGGGCTATAGGGGGCGTGAGGGGGATTTGGGGGGTCTGAGGGGGCTATAGGGGGCGTGAGGGGGATTTGGGGGGACTTGGGGGGGTCTGAGGGGGCTGTAGGAGGCGTGAGGGGGATTTGGGGGGGGTCTGAGGGGGATTGGGGGGGGCATGAGGGGGCTATAGGAGGGCTGGAGGGAACTTGGGGGGTCCAAGGGGGATTCGGGGTGGGGGTGGGGGGACTTGGGGGGGATATGTGGGGTCTGAAGGGTATTTGGGGAGATCCGGGGAGGGGTTCCCAGGGATTTGGAGGTGTCTCAGTGGGTTTGGGGGGTGTCCTGGGAGGGGTCCCAGGGTTTCGGAGGGGTCCCAGTGGGTTCTGGGAGGTCCCAGGGGTTTGAGGTGGTCCTGGGGGGGTCCCAGGGGTTCGGCGGTGTCCCGGTGGGTTCTGGGGGGTCCCAGGGGTGCCCCCACGCACTTGCCGGTACAGGTCCCCTCCACCTCGGTGAAGAGCTTCTGCTTGACCGTGGTGAGCAGGTTGGGCCCGAAGTAGCGCGGGTGCAGCAGGATCTCGTGCTCCAGAGAGATCTGGGGGTACCGACCCCCCCCCCCCCCCTCCCCTCAGCACCGGGAACTACCGGGAACCCCCCCCGGATCCCCTTTGGCCCCGCGGGATCATCACCGGAACCCCATTCTTGGGGCACCGGGAGCACCCGGACCCCATTCCTGAGGCACCAGGAGCACCAAGACCCCATTCCTGAGGCACCAGGAGCACCAAGACCCCCCCCCAGGAACTACCTTTGTCCCCCAGGAGCATCACCGGGACCCCCCCTTGGGGCACCGAGAGCACCCGCACCCCCCCCGGGGCAACGGGAACTACCGGAACTCCTCAGGGTCCCCCTTGGCCCCATGGGATCATCACCGGGACCTCCATTCAACCTACCGGGACCGCCCCCGGGGCACCGGGACCCCCCAGGATCCCCCTTGGACCACTGGGATCATCACCAGGAGACCCCTCGCCCCACCGGGACCCTCCCCAGGGCACCGGGAGCACCAGGAACCCCCCCTCCCATGTGTCACCGGGATCACACCGGGAACTGCCGTGATCTTCCTTATCTCCCGCGATCATCACCGGGAACCCCCCGGTAGTACCGGGACCCGCTTATTCCCCTCGGAACATACAGGGAAGCCGCGCCCCACCCCTCCTCGGGGGTCCCCCGGTGCCCCCCGGTGGTACACGTGACCGTCCCCGGTAGCCCACGTGACCCCCGGCCCCGCGCGCTCACGTGGTAGAACATCCTCGCGCCGCCGCCGCCGCGAGTGGCACCAGACCACGCCCTCAAAGTGGGCGTGGCCAAACGCGAAACCACGCCCTGTACGACGACCCGCCAATGAGAGGGGGCGTGGCCACGGCGGGGAGCGCGCGCTGATTGGCTGACGGGAGAGCCCGCGAGCGGAGGGGGCGTGGTCAAGAACGATGATTGACAAGCGAGGAACGGAGGAGGCCCCGCCCCCTCCAGGACCACCACCCACCCCCAACCCCTCTGGGACCCCCCCCCGGCACCCCTGGCGCCTCTGGGGACCCCCAAGGACACCCCAAGACCCCCCCCAAACACCACTCAAGCACCTCCAGGGCCCCCCCAAACACCCCTGGGACCACCCCAGCACCCCCAGATCCCTCAAACACCTCCAGGATCCCCCCAGCACTCCCCCAAATCCCCCCGGGACCCCCTGGACACCCCCAAACACCCCTGGGACACCCCTCCAGCACCCCTAGGGCACCCCAGACCCCCCCCAACCACCTTGGGACCCTCTGGACGCCCCCAAACACCCCTGGGACCCCCCCCAGCACCCCCAGACCCCTCTAAATCCCCCTCAAGCACCTCCAGGATCCCCCCCAACACCCCTGAGACTCCCCCCAGCACCCCTAGGGCACCCCCAGGCCCCCAGTAAGCCATTCCTGGGACCCCCCCAAACCTGGACCCCCCCCTCCTGGACCCCCCTGGGACCTGGACCATTCCTGGGACCCCCCCCAAACATCCTGGGGCCCAACCAAACACCCCTTGGACACCCCCAAACACCCGCAGACCCCCCCCATCCCACCCCAAACTCCACAGGCTCTTCTCCTTTCTCCTCCCTTTTATTCCGACACCGGATTCCGCGCAGGGGGTTTGGATCCGATCCCATTCCCACCTCCCTCAGGTCCAAATTCCCACTCCGGGGGGGGTATGGGGGTGCAATTTAAGACCCCAGAACCCCTCAACCCCCCCCAAACTCCACAATCTCTTCTCCTCTCTCCTCCCTTTAATTCCCACATCGGATTCCGCAGGGCGGGGGGGTTTGGATCTGATCCCATTCCCACCCTGGGGGGACAATTTAAGACCCCAGAACCCCTCAACTCCCCCCAAACTCCTCAATCTCTTCTCCTTCCTCCTCCCTTTTATCCCCACATCGGATTCCGTGTGGGGGGTTCGGATCCGATCCCATTCCCACCCCCTCAGGACCAAATCCCCACCCCGGGGGGGGCGATTTATGGCCGAAATCGCCCCGCCAGGAGCCCCAAGCGGTGGATGTTCTTATGAAGAACGCTGTGGAGCACGGCCAGGTGCTTCCCGACGTCTCCATCGCGAGAGAAATCCCTCAGGAAAACGCCTTTTTCCGCCTGGAAGGTGAATTTTTGCGGGAGGGGACTGTTCTCCCGTAAATAATCCCAAACGCTGAGGAGGAGGAGGTGAACCTCGAAGGGCGCGAGTTGGTGGAAGATCTCGTGCATGTTCCCAAGAACCGGAGGGAGCAAAGAACCTTCGGCCATGCAGGAAACCAAAGCGCACGACGCGTGGAGGTGCCACGGCGATCCGGCAGTCCGGCTTTCCCGGCACGCATCCCAAAACGCCATCAAACTGGCTAAAAGCCCTCGGAGAAGAACGGAGCAGTAGCAAAGAGCCGGTCGGCCGGCGGCGACCAACCTCAAGAGCGGGAAAAGAAGAGGGTGGTCTCGGAAACGCCGGCAAATCCGTAAATCCCGTTCTACCGTCCCGCGAGCTTGCTCTTCCGGAGGCCACGCCAGCTCGCCACCGGCCGCTTCCGGGCAAACACTTTCCACCAACGCCGCCGCCACGGCTTTAGCTGCTTCGGGATGGACCGTCGGGAAGGATTCCGGCGCGGAATCGGCGGCGCGAGCCCCGCGGCAACAGCGGAGAAGGAGAGTGAGGAAAGCTTGGGAATTATGCGCCAACTCCTCGCTTTCCCGGTTTTCCGACGCGTCTAGAGCTTTCAGGCCCTTCCCGATGACTCCGGCGTGAAATACGGACCAAACACCACCGGAGAAGTTCACAGCCGTGGTAAAACGGCGGTTGATGTCCAACAAGGAAACACCGCCGCTTCCTTCTTGCCTGGTTTCATCCCTTCCGGAATGTTCGGCCGGCGCTCCGAAGAGCTCGGCGTTGCCGCCGCGGAGAGCACCTTCCACCAGCTGCTGGAGAACGGCTTTGGCGGCGGCCGGCGAGACGGCGCTGAGCCGCGCCAGGAGCCGGCTGCTGGAGCCGAGATCGCTTGGGTTTTGCCGGCGTAAAACCAAGAAGAATTGGTGAACGGCGGCGCGGATGGCGGCCAGGAGGTGAGCGGGAGGCACGGAACGCGGCAGCGGGCAGACGGAAAGCAACAGGCAAGCAGATTCCGCCACTTCAGCGTCGTGGTGGAGAAGGAGTTGAGCTAAATCATGGAGATGCCGCGCGAGGACGGCTCCCAGTTGGGCTCCCATGGCCGATCCGGCGCCTTCGCCGCCTTCGCCTTGCACCACGGCGGCTAAATTACGGAAAAGCTGAGCCACTTGAGGTTCCGGCAAGCGACCGGCGTGGATTTGGGACACGCAAGTGGTGACAGTGGCGGGAAGGAGATCGGAAAGGCAAGAGCTGAGGACGGCGTAGAGCTGCGTGGCCAACGCCAACTCTTCCGGACTCCGCGCCAAGGCCAGGAGGAAGAAAAGAGCGTCGGAAGCGCAGTGAGGAGCCGAATAAACCGCCAAGAGCCCTAAGAGTTGGTGTTGCCAAAGGAAACGCTTCCTTTCGAGACGTAAAGTCTCAACGCAAAGTTCCCGGACGTGAGAACGAAGAGCGTCGAGGAAAGGGATGGGCCGAGGCGGTGAGTCGGTCAAGGTGGGGCTGGCGCGGTTGTAAACCAACTTCTGGAGGTTGAGGAGGAGGAGTTGGATGATGCGATCGCAAGCTTCTCGCACTCCGTCGTGGAGCGTCGGGCCCGGAGGAGTGATAACGGATGCCGGCATGGCCGTGTTGACCAAGAATTGAAGGATCCGGAAAGCGCCGGCCGACGTTTGGCAGATGAGGTGGACGACAATGCTCACCATGTTGTCCAGGTCCTCGCGAGGCAGGGAAGCGAAATGTTGGTGGAGTTGGTTGAGGACTCCGGGTTTTAAGGAATCCACCAGCTCCGAGGAGATGGTTCCGAGCAGTGGAGGGGACATCACGGCCAACTGGAGGAGGAAGGGGACGGCGGCTTTGTGCGGCGGCTCCCGCGCCGGACCCAGGCTCTCGTGGAACATCCGTAACAGCTCCTGCTTGATGCTTCCCGAATGCCGCGAGGCCAAATGGCCCAAAATTCCAACCACGGAGGCGATTTTAGGCACGCGTTTATCGGCGGAGCCAGGAAAAAGCAAATCCCCGCCGGGAGCGGCTCCATGGGCGCAGAAATCCTTGAGGCCGCAGGAAAGGACGCGGTTGATGATGGTATTGGGGAAAGAGGAACCGATGTGAGCCACGACCCAATCGAAATGAGGCGAATGTTGGACCGAGGTGTCCAAAAGCGCATCCACGCACGCGTCCGGGCAACCTCCGATCATGGCCGAAAGGCACTGGGTGTAGATTTCCATCAAGGATCGAGTGGCTTTACACGACATCCAGAGCTGGAGCAACTCGTTTAAGCTGGAAGCGTGCGGAACGCCGTGTCGCCCGGCGTATTTACTGCTCAACTGCCCCATCAAATCGATCGACCAAGCCGAAACCACCGGAGCCCAAGCTTTGGGATTGCTCCGAACGAATTCCGCCAACACCCGTTGAACTTCTTGGACCACTTCTTCCAACCCACCTCCTCCCGAGCGGCTCAAAGCCGACGCCGTCCCGCTTTCCCGTTCCAAGAGGTGAGAGCAAACCTGGTCGTCGAAAACCGAGCGGAGGTGATCGAGGGCGGCGTGGCGGGCGGGCGGAAGGCTCCGGAGGAGGAGGAGAGCGCACCGAGCGTGGTCCTTTGCCGAGAGTTTGGTGCCGTGAACCGGATCGACGCCGCTGAGAAAGGCCTTCACCTCCTGGCCCAGCTCCTGGGCGCTTGGGGAGGGGGAAAAAGGGAGTGAGAAAAAGGGGTTTGGGGGGGATTGGGGGCACCCCCAGACCTATACGGGATTGGTGGGGTTGGGAAAAAGGATTGAGGGCACCCCCAGATCAGTGGGAGGAGTAGAAGGGGGTGTAAGGGGGTGATTTGGGGAGGATCGGGGGTACCCCCAGATCCATAGGGGATTGGTGGGGCTGGGGGAGAGGGAGACGGGGGTCTAAGGGGAGGATTTGGTGGGGATTGGGGGCACCCCCAGACCCATAGATGATCAGTGGGGCTGGGAAAAAGGATTGGGGGCACCCCCAGATCAGTGGGAGGAGGAGAAAGGGGTCTCAGGGGGGGATTTGGGGCACCCCCAGACCCATAGGTGTTCAGTGGGGCGGATAGAAAGGATTGGGGGCACCCCCAGACCCATAGATGCTCAGTGGGGCCGGGAGAAAGGATTGGGGGCACACCCAGATCAATGAGAGGAGGAGAAAGGGGTCTAAGGGGGGGATTTGGGGCACCCCCAGACCCACAAGTGCTCAGTGGGGCTGAGGGAATGGGAAATGGGGGTAAAAAAGGGGGGATTTGGAGAGGATTTTGGTTTGGGGGGGTTTGGGGGGGGTCCGCGGGTCCCCTTTGGGGGGGTCCCGGTGTTACCGGTACCTGAGCGGGGGGCGGGGGGGGCTGGCAGCACCGGGGGGGTCGCACAGGGCCGACATGGCGGCGGGGCCTCCCCTGGGCCCGGCACAGCCTCCTCACGGTTGTTCCGAGGCGGAAGGGCGACGCCCCCCCTCCCCGGTGGTGTCACCGCTAAATCCGCCCGCCCGGTGTGACCTCCACTTCGGCCCCCCCCAACCTCCGGGCTCTGCACGATGGTTCCGACTGCGAACGGTGCTGTGCAGGAGTGTCACTGCCAAATCCGCCCCCCTACCCCCGTGTCACCAACACTGCAAGCCCCTCCCCAAGCTCTGCACGATCGTTCCGGCTGCAAACGGTTCCGCCTAAGGGACAAACGGCCGCACAGAGCGACAGCCAAGGACGCCTTTATTGCTGAGGGGACTGGGGAGGGGCTGGGGATACTGGGGATGCACTGGTGCTGCATTGGGGACGCTGGGGAGGGGCTGGGGATACACTGGGGACACTGGAGAGGGGCTGGGGATACACTGGGGACACTGGGGAGGCGCTGGGGATACACTGGTGCCACTGGGAAAGGGCTGGGGACACTGGGGAGGGCCTGGTGATGCACTGGTGCCGCACTGGGGACATTGGGGAGGGGCTGGGGATACTGGTGCCACACTGGTGCTGCACTGGGAACACTGGGGAGGGGCTGGTGCTGCACTGGTGTCGTGCGCTGTCACTTCTCTGCCACCGCCTCCACCATCTCGACGTCGCGGCTGCCCTCAGGCTCCGGCTTCTTCCCGCTGACTTTTCCCGCCTCCAGAGCTGGGGGGGAAAGAAACGGTTTGTGGGGGGTCAAAGATCAGGAGGGAGGATCAAAGATGGGTTTTGGAGGGTCAAAGATGGGTTTTGGGGGGTCCAAGATGGGTTCGGGGGGGTCTCTCACCGTGCCGCGCCGCCGCCCGCAGCCGCTTCAGCTCCTTCCGCCGCCGCTTCCCCCACAGCGGGGGGGGCTCAGCCTGTGCCCTGGGGGGGGATGAAGGGTTAACGGGGTGGGGGGGCACCGGGATCCCCTCAGCCACCGGTACCGGGAAAGGGGGGGGGTGTCTCACCGCCGCTTCTTCTTGTGCCCCCCCCGCGCCAGTTCCCGCCGCCGCTTGAACAGCTTCTTCTTCAGCTCCTGTGGGGGGCGAGACCGGGATGAGACACCTCCACCAGGGCTACCGGGGGGGGTACCGAATTTCTCCCGAGGCTACCGATTTCCCCTCCAGGCTACCAGACCCACCCCAAAGGCTACCCGTTACCGGTTATAAGAATACTGTCTCTTCCGGGGCTACCAAACCACTCCCAAGGGCTACGAACCCCCGCTCTTACCCCCTTACCGGTTACTGGTGCCCGCCCCGGCCTATCAGACCGCCCCCCCGCCGTGGCTACCAGATCCGCCCCTGTGGCTACCACGTCCCTTCTCTCCATTTACCTTCCCCTCGCCCCCTCCCCGTTCTACGAGGTCCCCTCCGCGTCCCCTACAAGATTTAGGCCCCCCCCATCCGCTTCCCCCCGCCCCCCCCCATTCACCGTGCGGGGCCGGTTGATTTTGCCCCCGATCCCCATGGCGCCGCACGTGCTTCCGCCTTGGCCGCACTTCCGGTTTATTAACCCCGCCCTTCCCGGCCTCCTATTGGCTGAGAGGAGCGAGGCGCGCGGCGCTTCAGCCAGTCAGCGCGCGCCGAGGGAGCCTCGGACCAATCGCTGCCCCGCGTGCGCGCACGCGTCGCCGAAGCCCCGCCCCTTCTGCCATGATGGGTATAAAAACCGGAGGCACGGCGGGAGGCGGCCATTTCGTGGAGGGGTGAGTGAGGGAAAGGGGAGTGTGTGTAAAGGGCGGGATGGGGGAAATGGAGACGGAAGGGGGAAACGGAGCGGGGAAGGGAGTAGGAAGGGGGAAAGAGGAAGGGGGAAGGGGAGGAGGGAGGGAAAGGGAAGAAGAGGAGAGGAGGGAACTGGGGGGGGGCTCTTGGGGGTACAGGGGGTGACCAGAGGGGTTGGGGGGGCAGAACTGGGGCGTTTAAAGGTGCAGGTGGGGCTTTAGGGGTGCGGTTGGGAACCGGGGGGGGGCTTTAGGGGTGCAGGGGGGAACCGGGGGGGCATTAGGGGTGCGGGGAGGGCTTTAGGGGTGCAGGGGGGAACCGGGGGGGGGCATTAGGGGTGCAGGGGGGGGAACCGGGGGGCATTAGGGGTGTAGGGGGGGAACCGGGGGGGCTTTAGGGGTGCAGGGGGGGAACCGGGGGGGCTTTAGGGGTGCAGAGAGGGCTTTAGGGGTGCAGGGAGTGAACCGAGGGGGGCTTTAGGGGTGCGGGGGGGGAACCGGGGGGGCCTCCCGTTCTTGGCAGACCCCGGCTCGCCGTGCCCGGGTCTGGGATGTCCGGAGGCAGAGCAGTGGCCGGCGTCAAGTCTTCGGTGCCGGCGGTTCCCTCCGCCGGTCCTACCCTCAGGTGCCGGGACACGCGGGGCGGCGGCGGCACCGGGAGCACCGGGGTCACTCCACTGTCTCCTCCGCAGGAGCTCGAACGGAGGCGGAGCCGTTGGCCGAGAGCGGCGCTGACCCCGGGGGGGAATGAACCGGAAAGCGGTGAAATTGTCCAATAAAGAGGACGGTTTTCCCGGTTTGGGAGGGAAAATGGGACACTGTTCCTCATTTGTGAGGAAAAATAAGACATTTTTTTCCCGTTTTGGGAGGGAAGATACGACCTTTTTTCCCAGGGAGGGGAGGAAGGGGAGAAATGGAGGCGGAGGAGGGAAAATAAGATGGTTTTTCTCCTCCAGGGTGAAAAATAAGGTGATTTTTCCCATTTTGAGAGGGAAAACAAGACTTTTTTTTCCATCGAGGGAAAACAAGATGGTTGTTCTTCTCCAGGATGAAAAATAAAGATGATTTTTCCCATTTGGGGAGGGGAAAGGGTGGGAAACACAGATTGGTGACACCAGGAGGGGCTGAGTGTGGAAATAAAATAGAAAATGGTGAAATTGGCTAAAAAGGTGGATGTTTTTTCCTGGTCTGGGAGGGAAAATGGGACGGTTTTCCCTGTATGGAAGGGAAAATAATGCTCTTTCCTCATCCTTGAGGAAAAATAAAATGCTTTTTCCCTAGAGATTTTTTTTTTCCCCCAGTCTGTGAGGGAGAAAAAGGGATGGTTCTCCTGGTTTGGGGGAGAAAATGAGACTTTTCTGGTGTGGGAAGGAAGATGACATTTTCCTCTATCTGTGAGGAAAAATACAATGCTTTTGCCCGTTTTGGGAGGGGGAAAAGGTACCTTTTTGCCCAATTTGGGAGGGAAAAAGAAATTTGACACCAGGAGGGGCAGGGGGCAAAATTGAAGGGAATAGAAGGGCAAATTTGGATAAAATGGGTAATTGGGGACAATTGAGATAAGAAATTGGGCTAAGGTGGGAAAATTGGGACAAAAGGGGTAAAAAGTGGGGGATGAGGGGAAGATACGGGGGTAGAAATTAGGCAAAAACAGAGATTTGGGGTAAAGTGGGGGATTTTAGGGGAGAAGGAAAAATTGCGATAAAGGTGGTAAAGTAAGGTGGAAAATTGAGGTAAAATGGGGCGTTTTAGGGAATTAAGGGATGAAAGCCTCTCAAACCCACCCTAGCAACACGCATCGCATCCTCGCAACGCAGCTTTTGGACTCGTCCCACGATGTCAGTGTCCCTCTCAGCACAGGGAGGGGAGAGGACAACATTTATTGAGGGGAGGGGGGGAAATGGGTGGTCCCAGTGGGATGGTGATGGAATTCTTGGGGTCCCGGTGGTCCCAGTGGCGATGGCGAAGGAATGCTTGGGGTCCCCCGGTGGTCCCGGTGCGATGGGGGGGATGGCGTCCTGGTCACTCCCGTTTCTTGTAGTCCTCGAGGTGGGCGAGAACCCACGCTGCGGGGCCAAGGCAGGCGGCGCCGATGGCGAGGAGCCCCACGGCGCTTTCCTGGGGGGCAAAAAGTGGGGGACAACGGCTTTTGGGGCGGAATGAGGGGGGTTTGAGGCAGAATCAGAGGAACTTGGGGTGGAATGAGGGGGTTTGGGGCAGAACCAGAGGAATTTGGGGTGGAATGAGGAGGGATTGGGGGTGGAATGAGGGGGTTTGGGGCAGAATCGGAGGAACTTGGGGTGGAATGAGGAGGGATTGGGGCAGAATCGGAGGAGTTTGGGGTGGAATGAGGAGGGATTGGGGGTGGAATGAGGGGGTTTGGGGCAGAATCGGAGGAATTTGGGGTGGAATGAGGAGGGATTGTGGCAGAATCAGAGGAATTTGGGGCGGAATGAGAGGGATTTGGGGCAGAACAAGAGTAACTGTGAGGTACATTTGGGTGGGTTTGGGGCACAGAAGGGTAAAACTGCGTGGGGAATCATGGTGTTCTGGAGAGAAATCGGGGGTTTTGGAGCAAAACCATGGGGTTTGGGTGCAGAACCAGGCGGTTTGAAGGCAGAATAAAGGGGTTTTGGGGTGGAACTGGTGTATTTTGGGGTGGACTCAGGGGGGTTGGGGTGTAATGTGGCAGTTTAGGGGAGAAATCAAACGTTTTTGGGGTGAAACCAGGGCTTTTAGGGCAAAACTCAGTGGGCTGTGGGCGCAACCAGCGGGGCTGTGGTGGAACCAGGCAGTTTGGGGGCAGAACAGGGTGGCTCGGGTAAAATCGGGCGGGTTTGGGGCAGAACCAAGCGGGTTTGGGGTGGAACTGTGGGGATTAACTACGGTTAGGGGAGGAATCCGGGGTTCTGGGGCAGAATCAGGGGGTTTGAGAGCAGAATGAGGCGGTTTAGGGGTGGAACGAGAGGGGGTTTGGGGGCGGAATGAAAGGAGGGTTTGGGGGGTAATGAAAGGGGGGTTTGGGGGTGGAATGAGGGGGGTTTGGGGCTGAACCGGGTTTCCGTGCTCGCTCACCCCCGGCCCCAGCGGCGATTCCGGAGGCCCCGAGGTGACTCCGCGCCGGGCCGGGCCGAGCCGCGGGGCCACGGGACGCGGGAAGGCGCGGAGGAGGCGAGCGAAGGGCGGCATGGCGGCGAAGGACGCGGAAGTGTATGCGTGACGTCACTTCCGGTGCAGCGGGGAAGGAAGCAGAGGCGGAGCCCCGAGCGCGATGAAGCCACGCCCACACGGCGGCCTCTGCCGCCCAAGCCACGCCCCAAATCGGCTCCTCAGCCGTCTAAGCCACACCCACAACGGTGAGGCCACGCCCCCAAAGCGAGCCCAATGGCCCCTCCCACCGCGCTGAAAGCCACGCCCCAAAAGTAGATCAGTGTATCTGACCACGCCCACCACTCAGCTACCCATTCATAGAAACGGCCACACCCATGTCCTGACGAGGCCACGCCCACTCTCCATAAATGGTCATCTGATGTGTGACCCCTCCCCATCGCCGACCACGCCCACAGGGCTGAAGCCACGCCCAGCACCTCATTCAGCCGTGCACTGTGGCCACGCCCACCCCCTCACGAGGCCACACCCCTTCACACGCCCCGCCCATCGCCTTTAAAGGCCACGCCCACATGATGAGCCAGGCCGTGGCCCCGCCTCTTACCCGTAGCCCCGCCCCTTTTCTGGCCACGCCCCCACAATTGGCACTGTGCCTGGCTGTGACCCCGCCCCCTTTTGCTGTGACCCCGCCCCCGCGCTGTAGCCCCGCCTCTCTTCCCTGGCCAAGTCCCCACTGCCATTCCCAAACAGAGCAGGTAGCGCCACGCCCAGCTCTGGCCACGCCCCTCCGCCCTGGCCACGCCCCATAGACCATGGTCACGCCCCCACTCGCGTTCCTGAACGGCGCAGGCGGCTCCGCGCCCTCGGCTGTAGCTCCGCCTCCTTTAGCCATAGCCCCGCCCCCTCGAGTGTAGCCCCGCCCCCCGCCCCGGTCCCGGCAGCGATGGCGGCGCCGCTGGAGCCGCCGCGGGTGCCCGAGATGCTGGTGCGGGGCAGCAAGTTCATCCGCTGGGAGGAGGTGAGCGCGGGGGGGGACCCTCCAACCCCCCCAATCCCCTTCCCTGGGACACAAAACCCTCCGAATTCACCCCAAAAATCACACCCAGGATCCAAAACTTCCCAAAACTTCCTCGAAAGAACCCCTGCGGGACCCCAAACCCCCTCAATTCACCCCAAAATCACCCCTCCGGGACCCAAAACTTCCCAAACTCCACCAAATGAACCCCCCCGGCACCGAAAACCCTTCAAATTCTCCTCAAAATCTGCCCCCCAGGACCCCAAATTCCCCAAATTCCACCCAAAGAGCCCCCCCAGGACCCCAAACCCCCCAAATTCACCCTCCCGGACCCCAAACTCCCCCAAATCCACCACCCAGCGCCCCAAAAAACCATAAATTCCCTCAAATTCACCCTCCCGGGACCCTAATCTCCCCCGTAACCACCACCCCCGGGACCTTAAAACTCCCCAAATCCACCTACGCCCCCCGCAAGGTTCACCCCCCTGGACCCGAACCTCCCCCGAATCCACCCCCCGGTGCGCATAAAAACCTCAAATCCACCCAAATTCACCCTTCCCAGGACCCTGAACTCAGATCCAACTAAACCCTCCGAAAATTCATTTCCTCCCTCCGGGAACCAAACCCCCCCCACAAATCCACCCTTCCGAGGCCAAAACCCTCCAAATCCACCCCCTCAGGACCCCAAAGCCCTCCAAATCCACACAAATTCACCCCCTCAGGACCCCAAAGCCCTCCAAATCCACTGAAATTCACCCCCTCAGGACCCCAAAGCCCTCCAAATCCACACAAATTCACTCCCTCAGAACCCAAAACTCTCCAAATCCACTCAAATTTACCCCTCAGGACCCCAAACCTTCAAAATCCACTCAAATTCACCCCTCAGGACCCAAAACTCTCCAAATCCACTCAAATTCACCCCTCAGGACCCCAAAACCTCCAAATCCACTCAAATTCACCTCCTGGACCCCAAACCCTCCAAATTCACCCCCTCAGGACCCAAAGCCCTCAAAATTCCCCCCTCAGAACCCCAAACCCTCCAAATCCACTCAAATTCACTCCCTCAGAACCCCAAATATTCCAAATCCACCCAAATTCACCCCTCAGGACCCAAAACCCTCTAAATTCACCCAAATTCAACCCTCAGAACCCCAAATCCTCCAAATCGACTCAAATTCACCCCCTCAGGACCCCAAAGCCCTTCAAATCCACCCAAATTCACTCCCCCAGGATCCAACCCTCCTCTCAGTCCCCCCGAATTCCCCTCTCAGGACCCAAACACCCCCAAATCCGCTTCCCAGCCCCCTCAAAGCTCCTCCAGCCCCTCAGGGACCCTCTCAACAAACCCCCCCCCCCCCCCCCCCCCCCAGGACCCCCAAATTGCCCCAAATCCACTTTCAAGACCCCCCAATTCCCCCCCAGGACCCCAAAATCTGCCCTAACCCCACCCAAAACCACCCCCCCCCCCCGTCACCCCAAACCACCCCAACTCCTCGTGGAACCCCTAAACCTTCCAAATCACCCCCTAAATGAACCAAACTTGGCCCCAAATCTGCCCGTGAGCCCCTAAAATGACCCAAACTCAACCCAAAACCCACCCGGGACCCCCTAAATAACCTAAACTCACCCCAAAACAACCCAAACTCACCCCAAAACCCAGCTGGGACCCCCTAAATGACCCAAACTCACCCCAAAACCCACCCGGGAGCCCATAAATAACCTAAACTCACCCCAAAACCCACCCGGGACCCCCTAAATGACCCAAACTCACCCCAAAACCCACCCGGGACCCCCCTAAATGACCCAAACTCACCCCAAAACCCACCCGGGACCCCATAAATAACCTAAACTAACCCCAAAACAACCCAAACACCCCAAAACCCAGCCGGGACCCCCTAAATGACCCAAACTCAACCCACAATCCGCCCGTGAGCCCCTAAATGACCCAAACTCACCCCAAACCCCACCCGGGACCCCCCTAAATGACCTGAACTCACCCCAAACCCCTCCTGGCACACTTAAGTCCTTCTCCACACACCCCCTAATATCACCCCCCCAGAACCCAAAATCTCCTCCCAACCCCTCAAAATCACCCCAACCCCCCCGCGAATCACCCCAAAACCTCTCCGATCTCCCCCTGCCCCCTCCCAATCCATGGGGGACCCCCCCAGACACCCCAATATTGACACCCCCTCGCCCTTTTGCGTCCTCCTCCCCCTTTCAGTGTTGTCCCCCCCCCTTTCAGCCATGACCCATTTTCCACCCAACCCCATTTTGGGGTCAGAAACTGGGAAATTGGGTCTTCCCCCAGGCCATATCCCTCGGGGACCCCCCCCGCCAGCTCCCCCCAATCCCTCCCTCCCCCTTTCACCCCAATTTCCCCCCTTTTCACCCCAATTTCCTTTCATCCAGCAACTGGGGTGTCCGGATACCCTGGGGGGGATGGAGGGAGCCCCAAATTTAAGGGGTTCCCCGATTTTTAAGGGGTTCCCACGTTTTTAAGGGGTTCCTCTCCGTTTTAGGCTCCTTCCCCCCACTTTTCTCCTCGCCCCTCTCTTTTTTTTCCGGGTTTGGGGGGGGGAAGGAAATGATTTTATGGGGGGCAAAGTCCCCAGGGAGGGGCGGCCCCACCCCGGGATTGGGGGGGGAGAACCCCAAATCTGGGTTTTGGGTGTCCCTGAGATGATTTGGGGAGGTCTTGAGACCTTATGGGGGTCCCTGAGGGGGGGTTTTCGGGGTCCCTGGGGTGGTTTTGCCTCCCCGCAAGTGATTTTGGGGGTCCTTGGGGCGGTTTTGGGGGTCCCAGAGGTGGTGTTGGGGGTTCCTGTGGTGTTTGGGGGGGCCTCTGGGGTGGGTTTGGGGGTCCCTGAGGGGATTTGGAGAGTCTTGAGACTTTTTGGAGCTCCCTAGGTTGATTTTGGGGCTCCCTAGGTTGATTTTGGGGGTCCCTAGGTTGATTTTGGGGATCCCTGAGGTTTTGGAGGGTCTTCAGCTTTTGTGGGGGTCCTTGAGAGAGGTTTGGGGGCATCTTCAGACTTCTTAGGGGTCCCTGGGGTGGTCTTGGGGCTCCCAGAAGTGGTTTTGGGGGTCCGTGAGGGGATTTTGGGGTCCCCGATGGAGTTTTGGGGGTCCCTGAGGAGATTTGGGGTCCCTGTTGGGGTTCGGGGGCATCTTGAGACATTTTAGGGGTCCTTGGGGTGCTTTGGAGGGTCTCTGAGCAGGTTTAGGGGTATCTTCAGACATTTTGGGGGTCCATGGGGTGATTTTGGGGGTCTTGGGGGGGTCTCGAGGCCTTTTGGGGATCCCTGGACTGGTTTGGGGGGTCTTGGGGGGGTCTCGAGGCCTTTTGGGGGGTCCCTGAGGTGCTTTTGTGGGGTCCATAAAGCGGTTTGGGGGGGACAAGGGGAAGGGTTTGGGGGGTGGGATGGGCTGAAGAGGTTTTAGGGGGGTCTGTGGAGGATTTTGGGGTGCCCTGGGGGCTTTTGGGGTCCCCCCTGAGCTGGTGCCCCCCCAGGAACCGCCCACCCGCACTCTGGTGACGCTGCGAGTGGACCCCGACGGCTTCTTCCTCTACTGGAGCGGTCCCAGCATGGTGAGAGCCCCCCAAAACCCCTGCACCCCCAAACCCTGCACCCCAAAACCTGACCCCTGAACCCCCAGACCCCAAACCCTGAACCCTAAAACCCTGCACCCCGAACCCCCAAACCCTGCACCCTAAAACTCCACAACCCCAGGACCACCCCCCAAGCTGAACCCCCAACCTGAACCCCCTGCACCCCCAAATCCTGCTCCCACAAATTCCTCCTCCCCCAAACTCCCCCAATTCTCTCTCTGCCCCCCCAAAGCCCCCCCAAATCCCCCCTCCGCCTCCAAAGCCCCCAATTCCCTCCTGTCCCCCTCAAAACCCCTAAAATCCCTTCTTTCCTCCCCAAATCCCCTCAAAGCCCCCCCAAATCCCTCCTTTCCTCCGCAGCCCCCCCAAATCCCTCTCTGCTCCCCCCAATCCCTCTTTCCCCTCACGAGACCCCCCCAAGACCCCACAACTTTCCCCCACTGGACTCTTTGCCCCCCCTTTTCCCTCCAGGACCCCCCAAATCCTTCCTTTCCCCCCCAGTTCCCCCTCTGAGCCCCCCAAGCCCCCCCAAATCCTTCCTTTCCCCCCCAGTTCCCCCTCTGAGCCCCCCAAGCCCCCCCAAATCCCCCCTTTCTCCCCCTCAATCCCCTCTCTGACCCCCCTAAAGACTTCCAAAATCCCTTCTTCCCCCCCAAAATCTTCTCCGGGCCCCCCCCAAATCCCTCTTTCCCCCCAAGACCCCTCGGTCCCCCCAATTTCCCCCCAAATCCCTCCTTTCCTCCTCAAAGCCCCCCCCAAAGCCCATCGAAGCCCCCCAAAATCCCTTCTTTCTGCCTCAAAGCCCCCCCAAAGCGCCCCAAACTCCCCTCGGCCCCCCCCAATCCTGCCTCCCCCCCCCTTATCAGCCCCTCCCTCCTCTTATCAGCTTCCCCCCGGATGTCTGGACCCCCCAGATTGTGGGGGGGGCGGGAAGGAAAAGGGGGGCCCTCCCCTGTCCTCCCCCCCATCCCAAGGGACCCCGGGGGGGGCACTTTCCCACGCCCCCCCCCGCCCGGAAATGGCCCCCCCGCCCCTCCCCCCCCGCAGTGGGGGGGCACCGTCTGTGCCTTTTGGGAGGGGACCCCATTTTAGGGGGGGAAAAGGGCTGTTTTGGGGGGTCCTGCACCCCTGCGTCCCTATTTTTAGGGGCCGGGGGGGGCTGAACCCTTTGACCCTCAATTTGGGGGGATCCTTGACCCCTTGGTCCCTGTTTTTGGGGGGTAGGGGGGCCCCAAAACTCCTTGGCCCCCAATGTGGGGGGTTCCGGGACCCCTGGGTCCCCAATCTCGGGGGGTCTTGGACCCCTGGGTCCCCATTTTTGGGTGGGGGGACCCCTAAACCCCTTTGCCCCCAATTTTGGGGGTTCCTGGACCCCTGGGTTCCCATTTTGGGAGGGGGGGTCTTGGACCCCTGGGTACCCTTTTGGGGATTGGGGGCGCCCCTAAACCCCTTGACCCCCAATTTGGGGGTGTCCTAGACTCCTGGGTCCCCATTTTTGGGTGGGGGGACCCCTAAACCCCTGGATCCCCATTTTGATGGGTCCTGGGCTCCTGCGTCCCTATTTTGGGGGTTGGGGGGGGGCCCTCAAGCCTCTTGGCCCCCATTTTTGGGGGTTCCGGGGTCCCTATTTTGGGGATGGAGACCCCCCCTAAATCCTTTGTGCCCCCCATTTTTTGGGGTCCCCCCGCAGGAGGTGGAGGTGCTGGACATCACCTCCATCCGCGACACCCGCACGGGGCGCTACGCACGGGTGCCCAAGGTGAGGGGGGACCCGAAAGATTTGGGGGGCACCTAGAGTGATAATTGAGGGAGGGAGACCCCGGTTTTGGGGTGCTGGAGGCCAGTTTTTTGGGGTGCTGTGGGTGCTGAGTGCCCTTTTAGGGGTACTGGGGGCTTGTTTTAGGGTGCTGGGTGCCAGTTTTGGGGTGCTGTGGGTTCTGGGTGCCCATTTTGGGGTGCTGGGTGCCCCTTTTGGGGTGCTAAGTGCCAGTTTCGGGGTGCTGTGGGTGCTGAGTGCCCTTTTAGGGGTACTGGGGGCTTGTTTTGGAGTGCTGGGTGCCAGTTTTGGGGTGCTGTGGGTGCTGGGTGGCAGTTTTGGGGTGCTGTGGGTGCTGTGTGCCCCTTTTGGGGTGCTGGGTGCCAGTTTTGGGGTGCTGGGGGTGCTGGGGGCCCATTTTGGGGTGCTGGGTACCCCTTTTGGGGTACTGAGTGCCAGTTTTGGGGTGCTGTGTATGCTGGGTGCCCATTTTGGGGTGCTGGGTGGCCCTTTTGGGGTGCTAAGTGCCAGTTTTGGGGTGCTGTGGGTACTGGGTGGCAGTTTTGGGGTGCTGTGGGTGCTGGGTGCCCCTTTTGGGGTACTGAGTGGCAGTTTTGGGGTGCTGTGGGTGCTGGGTGCCCATTTTGGGGTGCTGAGTGCCAGTTTTGGGGTGCTAAGTGCCAATTTTGGGGTGCTGGGGGTCAATTTTGGGGTGCTGGGGGTGCTGAGTGCCCGTTTTTGGGTGCTGGGTGCCAGTTTTTGGGGTGCTGACGTTTCGGGGTGCCCAGGACCCGCGGGCGCGGGAGGCGCTGGGTTTCGGGGTGCCGGGGGCTCACGCCCCGTGCCGCCTCCTCACCGTCGTCCACGGCCCCGACATGGTCGGCGTCTCCTTCCTCAACTTCATCGCCGTCCAGGACGACGTCGCCCAGGTTTGGGGGGGCCCCTTTTGGGGGGGCTCAGAGCCTTTTTGGGGGGTCAGGAGCTCTTTTAGGGGGGGGATGGGGGGTCCAGAAGCCCATTTTTGGGGGGCCAGGAGCTCTTTTGGGGGCGCTGGGGGGGTGCAAGAGCCCATTTTTGGGGTCCCTGGGGGATTTGGGGGTTCCAAGAGCCCATTTTTGGGGTCCCTGGGGGATTGGGGGGATCTAAGAGCCCATTTTTGGGGTCCCTGGAGGATTTGGGGGTTCCAAGAGCCCATTTTTGGGGCCCCTGGGGGATTGGGGGGGTCCAGGAGCCCATTTTTGGGGTCCCTGGAGGATTTGGGGGTGCCAGGAGCCCATTTTGGGGGGCCCTGGGGCATTTGGGGGTTCCAAGAGCCCATTTTTGGGGTCCCTGGAGGATTTGGGGGTTCCAAGAGCCCATTTTTTGGGTCCCTGGGGCATTTGGGGGGGTCCAAGAGCCCCATTGAGGCTCTGGTTTTGGGGCCCCCCTTTTTGGTGGGGCTGACACCCCAATTTTGTAGGTCCTTAGATTTGAGGGGCTGATATCCATTTTTGGGGTGTCCTCCTCCATGTTTTGGGGTGCTGACCCCCATTTTTTGGGGGCTCCTCCTCCATTATTGAGGTCTCCCTTCCATTTTTTGAGGTGCTGACCCCCGTTTTTGGGGTCTTCCCTCCATTTTTGGGGGTGCTGAGCCCTGGTTTTGGGGGTGCTGAGCCCCGGTTTTGGGGTGCCCCCGTTTTTGGGGGGCAGGTGTGGACGGAGGAGCTGTTCAAGCTGGCGACGAACATCCTGGCGAGGAACGCGGCGAGGAACACGCTGCTGCGCAAGGCGTGAGCACCCCAAAACCCCCGCACCCCCAAATCCGCCCTGCACCCCAAACCCCCTCCCAGAGCCCCTCTGCACCTCCAAATCCGCTCATTGCACCCCAAAACCCCTCCCAGAGCCCCTCTGCACCTCCAAATCTGCTCATTGCACCCCAAACCCCCTCCCAGAGGCCCCCCAAATCCCTCATTGCACCCCCAAGCCCCCACCTTGCACCCCAAAATCGCCCTGCACCCCCAAAACCCCTCCCAGAGCCCCCACAAATCCCCCCTTGCACCCCAAAATCCCCTGCCTGAGGTCACCTGCACCCCAAAATCCATCCCTGCACCCCCAAACCCCCGCCTTGCACCCCAGAATCACGCCTGCACCCCCAAAACTCCTCCCAGAGCCCCTCCAAATCCCCCCTGCACCCCAAAACCAGCCCTTGCACCCCCCAAATCCTCTCATGGCACCCCAAAACCCCTCCCAGAGTCCCTCCAACCACCCCCGCACCCCAAACCCCCCCCTGCACCCCAACCTCCCCCTCCTCGAACCCCCAAATGACCCCCCGAAACCCCCCAATTTTGGGGTCCCCCCCAGATACACGAAGCTGAAGCTGCAGGTGAACCCGGATGGACGAATCCCCGTCAAGAAGTGAGTGAACCCCAACATTTTTGGGGTCCCCTCACCCCCAAACTGGAGCCCCTCAAACTCGGGGACCCCCCAACCCCTTCAACCCCCCCTCAAATCTTGGGGTCCCCCAAAACAGCTCCCTCAGAGCAACGCCCTCCCCCAAGTCTCAATTTTGGGGTACCCCCGTTGTCTTTTTGGGTCCCCCTTTGGCTTTTTGGGGTCCCTCATTCATTTTTGGGGTCCCCCCCTGTGTTTTTAAGGTCCCACCTTGAGTTTTTAGGGTCCCACCTTGGCTTCTTGGGGTGCCCCTGATTTTTGGGGTCCCCCTCTTGATTTTTAGGTCCCTCCTTAGCTTTTTGGGGTCTCCCCTTCATTTTTTGCGTCCCCCCCTGGGTTTTTGGGGTCCCTCATTCATTTTCAGGCTCCCCCCTTGATTTTTGGGGGTTCTTTTTGAGTTTTCAGGGTCCCCCCTTTAATTTTTGGGGTCCGCCTTGTGGTTTTGGGGTTGCACCTTGATTTGTTTTGGGTCCCTCTTGAGTTTTTAGGGTCCCCCTTTGGCTTTTTTCGGGTCGCTCCTTGGTTTTCAGGGTCCCCTCTGGATTTTCGGGGTCCCTCATTCATTTTCGGGGTCCCCCCCTGGGTTTTTGGGGTCCCCCCCAGTATCCTGAAGATGTTCTCAGCTGACAAGAAGCGCGTGGAGTCGGCGCTGGAGTCGTGCGGCCTCAGCTGCAACCGGGTACGTTTGGGGTGAAAACGCCACGTTTTGGGGTTCGGGGCCACTTTGGGGGGTTCGGGGCCATTTTGGGGGGTTCAGGGGCCGTTTTGGGGTTGAAAATCACGCGTTTTGGGTTGAAAATGTCAGATATTAGGTTGAAAATGCCAAAGTTTTGGGGGTTGAAAACGCCACTTGTGGGGTCCAGGTGGTATTTTTGGGTTGAAAATGCCAAATTTTAGGTTGAAAATGCCACTTTTTGGGATTCAGGGGCCATTTTGGGTTGAAAATGTCACTTTTTTGGGTATGTCAGTGCCGTATTTGGGGTTGAAAATGCCAAATTTGGGGGTTCATGTGCCAAATTTGGGTTGAAAATGCCAAAGTTTCGGGTGTTGAAAACGCCGCTTTTCTGGGTTGAAAATGCCACTTTTTGGGTCCAGGTGGTATTTTTGGGTTAAAAATGTCAATTTTGGGTTGAAAAATGCTACATTTTGGGGTTCAAAATGCCATATTTGAGGTTGAAAATACTTTTGGGGGTTGAAAACGTCATTTTTTGGGCCCAGGTGCCATTTTTTGGGTTGAAAATGCCAAAGTTTGAGTTGAAAATGTCACTTTTGGGGGTCCAGGGGCCACTTTTGGGTTGAAAATGCCCAATTTTGGGTTGAAAATGCCAAAGTTTTGAGGGTTGAAAACGCCACTTTTCTGGGTTAAAAATGCCACTTTTTGGGTCCAGGTGGTATTTTTGGGTTGAAAATTTCAAGTTTTAGGTTAAAAATGCCATTTTTGGGGTCGAAAATGCCACTTTTTGGGGTTCAAAATGCCGTATTTGAGGTTGAAAATACCACTTTTGGGGGTTGAAAACGCCATTTTTTGGGCCCAGGTGCCGTTTTTTGGGTTGAAAATGCCAAAGTTTGAGTTGAAAATGTCACTTTTGGGGGTTCAGGGGCCATTTTGGGTTGAAAATGTCACTTTTTGGGGGTCCAGGGGCCACTTTTGGGTTGAAAATGCCCAATTTTGGGTTGAAAATGCCAAAGTTTTGGGGGTTGAAAACGCCACTTTTCTGGGTTGAAAATGCCACTTTTTGGGTCCAGGTGGTATTTTTAGGTTGAAAATACCGATTTTGGGGTCGAAAATGCCACTTTTTGGGGTTCAAAATGCCATATTTGAGGTTGAAAATACTTTTGGGGGTTGAAAACGCCATTTTTTGGGCCCAGGTGCCGTTTTTTGGGTTGAAAATACCAAAGTTTTGAGGGTTGAAAACGCCACTTTTCTGGGTTGAAAATGCCACTTTTTGGGTCCAGGTGGTATTTTTGGGTTGAAAATGTCAGTTTTTAGGTTGAAAATGCCAATGTTGAAGTCGAAAATGCCACTTTTTGGGGTTCGGGGCCATTTTGGGGGGTTCGGGGCCATTTTGGGGGGTTCAGGGGCCGTTTTGGGTTGAAAATACCAAATTTTAGGTTGAAAATGTCAGATTTTAGGTTGAAAACGCCAAAGTTTTGGGGGTTGAAAACGCCACTTTTTCTGGGTTGAAAATGCCACTTTTTGGGTCCAGGTGGTATTTTTGGGTTGAAAATGTCAATTTTTAGGTTGAAAATGCCGATTTTGGGGTCGAAAATGCCACTTTTTGGGGTTCAAAATGCCATATTTGAGGTTGGAAATACTTTTGGGGGTTGAAAACGCCATTTTTTGGGCCCAGGTGCCGTTTTTTGGGTGGAAAATGCCCAATTTTAGGTTGAAAATGCCAAAGTTGGAGTTGAAAATGTCACTTTTGGGGGTTCGGGGGCCATTTTTGGGTTGAAAATGTCACTTTTTGGGGTATGTCAGTGCCGTATTTGGGGTGAAAATGCCAAATTTGGGTTGAAAATGCCACTTTTTGGGGTTCAGGGGCCACTTTTGGGTTGAAAATGCCCAATTTTGGGTTGAAAATGCCACTTTTGGGGTACGTCGGTGCCGCTTTTCGTGTCCGGCTCCTATTTTTGGGGGCTTCAGGTCCCATTTTTGGGGTCCAGGTTCCAATATTTGGCCTCCAGGAGCCCCTTTTGGCCTTCGAGTGCCACCTTTGGGCCTTCAGAGTCCGTCTTTTGGGTTGAAAATGTCAGTTTTTGGGGTTGACAACCCTCCCTGCTCTCCTGGGTGGTTCCTGGCGGTTTTGGGGTCTTCTGGGTGGTTCCTGGTGGTTCCTGGTGGTGGTTTTGGGGTCTCCTGGCTGGTTTGGGGGTCCTCCGGGTGGTTTTGATGTCCTCCTGCTGGTGGTTTTGGGGTCTCCTGGCTGGTTTGGGTGATTCTTGGGTGTTTTGGGGTCTCCTGGGTGGTTTTGGGTCCTCCTGGTGGTGGTTTTGGTGTCTTCTGGGTGGTTTCGGGTGGTTCTTGGTGGTAGTTTTGGGGTCTCCTGGCTGGTTTGGGTGATTCTTGGGTGTTTTGGGGTCTCCTGGGTGGTTTTGGGTCCTCCTGGTGATGGTTTTGGGTCCTCCTGGGTGGTTTTCATATCTCCTGGTGGTGGTTTTGGGGTCTCCTGGGTGGTTTTGGGCCCTCTTGGGTGGTTTTGGGTGGTCCTGGTGGTGGCTTTGGGGGGGTTCAGGGTGGGGGTGAGGGTGCTTTATCCTCCCCCTGATTTTTGGGGTCCCCCCAGGGCGAGGCCATCCCCACCGAGGAGTTCACGCTCGACACCTTCAGGCGCTTCCTCAGCAAACTCTGCCTCCGCCCGGACATCGACAAAATCCTCCTGGAGATGTGAGCACCCCAAAAGTGATCTTGGGGGGTTTGGGGTCCCCTTGGGTGTCTTGGGGTCCCCTTGGGTGCCCCAAACCCCCCATTCTGACCATCTGAAACCTCTATGAGAAGGTTGAGGTCCCACCTGGGTGGTTGCCACCATGAGGTTCTTTGAGTGCTCATGAGGTTCTTAGGGTTCCCTTAGGTATCTTGGGGTCCCTTTGGAGGTTTTGGGGTGCCCCGAGGTCTTGGGGTGCCCCAAAACCCCCATTCTGACATCCTGGAACCCCTATGAGAAGGTTGAGGTCCTACCTGGGTGGTCGCCACCATGAGGTTCTTCACATCTCCATGAGCGTTTTGGGATCCTCTTGGATGTTTTGGGGTGTCCTGATGGTTTTGGGGTGTCGTGGTGGGTTTTGGGGTGGTTTGGGGATGTCCTGACCCCCCCTTTTTGGCAGCGGAGCCGCGGGGAAGCCCTACCTGACCTTGGAGCAGCTCCGGGACTTCATCAACACTCGCCAACGCGACCCTCGCCTCAACGAGGTCCTCTTCCCACCCCTCAGCCCTGAGCAGACCCAGCAGCTCATCGAGCGCTATGAACCCAACCAGCAGTTCCGCGAGAGGGGTCTGTGGGGCCTGGGGTGGCCTTGAGGCCTTCAAGAAGGGTTTGGGGGTTCCTTGAGGTCTTGGAAAGGGTTTCAGTCTCCTGGTGGTCTTCAAGGAGGTTTTTTTGGGGTCCCGGGAGGGTCCTGAGGGGGTTTGGAGGTCTTCAAGAGGGGCTGGAAGATGTTTGGGTTGGATTCGAGGAGATCTTGAAGGCCTTCAAGAAGGTTTCAGGGGTTCCTTTGGGTCTTGGAAGGGTTTTGGGGGTTCCTTGGTGTCTTCAAGGAGGTGTTTTGGGGTCCTGGGAGGGTCCTGAGGGGGTTTGGATGTCTTGAAGTTGGGTTGGAAAAGGATTTGAGGAGATTTTGAGGGCCTTTGAGAAGGTTTAGGGCGTTCCTTTGGGTCTTGGAAGGGTTTTGGGGTCTCCTTGGTGTCTTCAAGGAGGTGTTTTGGGGTCCTGGGAGGGTCCTGAGGGGGTTTGGATGTCTTGAAGTTGGGTTGGAAAAGGATTTGAGGAGATCTTGAGGGCCTTTGAGAAGGTTTAGAGGGTTCCTTTGGGTCTTGGAAGGGTTTTGGGGTCTCCTTGGTGTCTTCAAGGAGGTGTTTTGGGGTCCTGGGAGGGTCCTGAGGGGGTTTGGATGTCTTGAAGTTGGGTTGGAAAAGGATTTGAGGAGATCTTGAGGGCCTTTGAGAAGGTTTAGGGGGTTCCTTTGGGTCTTGAAAGGGTTTTGGGAGCTCCTGGGGGTCTTCAAGGAGGTGTTTTGGGGTCCTGGGAGGGTCCTGAGGGGGTTTTGAGGTCTTCAGGAAGGGTTGAGGGCTTTCAAGTGGAGCTGAAAGAGGTTGGGAGGGGATATGAAAAGATCTTGAGGGCCTTCAAGAAGGTTTTGGGGGTTCCTTTGGGTCTGGGAAGGGTTTTGGAGGCTCCTGGGGGTCTTCAAGGAGGTGTTTTGGGGTTCTGGGAGGTCTTGTGGGGGGTTCTGGTGGTTTTAGGGTCCCCCCGTCGGTTTAGGGGGGGCCCTGACGCCTCCTTCCCCCCCAGGGCAGATGTCGGTCGAGGGGTTCGGGCAGTTCCTGGGGGGGGAGGACAACGCCATCGAACCCCCCGAGTCGCTGCGGCTCCACCACGACATGGGGCACCCCCTGCCCTGCTACTTCATCAGCTCCTCCCACAACACCTACCTCACCGGTACCCCAAAACTGAGTCCTTGCACCCCAAAACCCCACCCTCAATCCCAAATTTGGATTTTGGGGTCCCTGAGGTGGGTTTTGGGGTTCCTGGAGGTCCCTGAGATGGGTTTTAGGGTCCCTGGGATGGTTTCGGGGGTCCCTGGAGGTCCTTGAGGTGGGCTTTAGGGTCCCTGAGGTGGGTTTTGGGGTTCAGGTTGGTCCTTTGGGTGGTTTTTGGGGGTTCCTGAGGTGGTTTTGGGTTCCTGGAGGTCTCTGAGGTGGGTTTTGGGGTTCCTGGAGATCCTTGGGGTGGGTTTGGGGATGCTTGAAGGTCTCTGGGGTGGGTTTTGGGGTCCCTAGGGTGGGTTTTGGGGTTCTTGGAGGCCCTTGAGGTGGGTTTTGGGGTCCTTGAGGTGGGTCTTGGGGTTCCTGGAGGTCCCTGAGGTGGATCTGGGGATTCTTGGAGGTCCTTGAGGTGGGTTTTGGGGTCCCTGAGATGGTTTTTGGGGTTCCCAGAGGTCCCTGAGGTGGTTATTTGGGCTCCTGGAGGTCCTTGAGGTGGATTTTGGGGTTCCTAGAGGTCCCTGAGGTGGATTTTGGGGTCCCTGAGGTGGTTTTGGGGGTTCCTGGAGGTCCCTGAGGTGGCTTTTGGAGTTCCGGGATGTCCCTCAGGTGGATTTTGGGGTTCTTGGAGGTCCTTGAGGTGGGTTTTGGGGTCCCTGAGATGGTTTTTGGGGTTCCTGGAGGTCCTTGAGGTGGATTTTGGGGGTTGCTGAGGGGATCCCTGGTTTTGGGGTCCCCCCTGACCCCCCGTTCTCGCAGCGGGGCAGCTGGCGGGCGCCTCCTCGGTGGAGATGTACCGTCAGGTCCTGCTGAGCGGCTGCCGCTGCGTGGAGCTCGACTGCTGGCAGGGCCGCCCGCCCGACG
Organism: Cuculus canorus; assembly: GCF_017976375.1. Classification (NCBI taxonomy): domain Eukaryota; kingdom Metazoa; phylum Chordata; class Aves; order Cuculiformes; family Cuculidae; genus Cuculus; species Cuculus canorus. The sequence continues at coordinate 207,135 of NC_071434.1, forward strand.
AGGAGCCCGTCATCACCCACGGCTTCACCATGACCACCGAGGTGCCCTTCAAGGTACCCCAAAACCGCCCGAAGTCACCCCAAAACCTCCCGGGGTCCATAGAACCCACCCAGGGCCCATAGAAACCACCCAAGAGTCCCAGAACCCAACGAGTCCCACCAACACAGCATCTCCCACGGCTTCACCGTGACCACGAGGTGGCCTTCAAGGTGACCCTAAAGCTCCCAGAGAACCCCAAAACCACCCAAGAACCCCAAAACCACCCAAAGTCACCCCAAAACCTCCCGGGGTCCATAGAACCCACCCAGGGCCCATAGAACCCACCCAAGAGTCCCAGAACCCAACGAGTCCCACCAACACTGCATCTCCCACAGCTTCACCGTGACCACGAGGTGGCCTTCAAGGTGACCCTAAAGCTCTCAGAGAACCCCAAAACAGCCCAAGAACCCCAAAGTCACCCCAAAACCACCCAAAGTCACCCCAAAACCACCCAGGGCCCATAGAAACCACCCAAGAGTCCCAGAACCCAACGAGTCCCACCAACACTGCATCTCCCACGGCTTCACCGTGACCACGAGGTGGCCTTCAAGGTGACCCCAAAGCTCACAGAGAACCCCAAAACAGCCCAAGAACCCCAAAACCACCCAAAGTCACCCCAAAACCACCCAGGGTCCATAGAACCCACCCAAGAGTCCCAGAACCCAACGAGTCCCACCAACACTGCATCTCCCACGCCTTCACCATGACCACGAGGTGGCCTTCAAGGTGACCCTAAAGCTCCCAGAGAACCTCAAAACCACCCAAGAACCCCAAAACCACCCAAAGTCACCCCAAAACCACCCAGGGCCCATAGAAACCACCCAAGAGTCCCAGAACCCAACGAGTCCCACCAACACTGCATCTCCCACGGCTTCACCGTGACCACGAGGTGGCCTTCAAGGTGACCCCAAAGCTCACAGAGAACCCCAAAACCACCCAAGAACCCCAAAACCGCCCAAAGTCACCCCAAAACCTCCCGGGGTCCATAGAACCCACCCAGGGCCCATAGAAACCACCCAAGAGTCCCAGAACCCAACGAGTCCCACCAACACTGCATCTCCCACGGCTTCACCGTGACCACGAGGTGGCCTTCAAGGTGACCCCAAAGCTCCCAGAGAACCCCAAAACTACCCAAGAACCCCAAAACCACCCAAAGTCACCCCAAAACCACCCAAAGTCACCCCAAAACCACCCAGGGCCCATAGAACCCACCCAAGAGTCCCAGAACCCAACGAGTCCCACCAACACTGCATCTCCCACGCCTTCACCGTGACCACGAGGTGGCCTTCAAGGTGACCCCAAAGCTCCCAGAGAACCCCAAAACCACCCAAGAACCCCAAAACCACCCAAAGTCACCCCAAAACCTCCTGGGGCCCATAGAAACCACCCAAGAGTCCCAGAACCCAACGAGTCCCACCAACACTGCATCTCCCACGGCTTCACCGTGACCACGAGGTGGCCTTCAAGGTGACCCCAAAGCTCCCAGAGAACCCCAAAACCACCCAAGAACCCCAAAGTCACCCCAAAACCACCCAAAGTCACCCCAAAACCTCCTGGGGCCCATAGAAACCACCCAAGAGTCCCAGAACCCAACGAGTCCCACCAACACTGCATCTCCCACGGCTTCACCGTGACCACGAGGTGGCCTTCAAGGTGACCTCAAAGCTCCCAGAGAACCCCAAAACAGCCCAAGAACCCCAAAGTCACCCCAAAACCACCCAAAGTCACCCCAAAACCACCTCCTGAGCCCAATAAAACCAACCCAGACCCCGTTATCACCCATGGCTTCACCGTCACCATTGAGATCTTCTTCGAGGTGACCCTAAAACCACCCCGAAATCACCTCAAATCACCCCAAAACCACCCAAGAACCCCAAAACCACCCGAAGTCACCCCAAAACCACCCTGAACCCCACAGAGCCCCTTCATCACTCATGGTTTCACCATCACCAATGAGATGTCCTTCAAGGTGACCCCAAAACCACCTCCAAACCACCTCCAAACCCCCCCAAAATCACCTCAAAACCACCCAAGAACCCCATAATGACCTCAACGTCACCCCAACACCCCCCAAGAACCCCAAAACCCCCCAAAATCCTCTTCTCCAGGAGGTGATCGAGGCCATCGCCGAAAGCGCCTTCAAGACGTCGCCGTACCCCGTCATCCTCTCCTTCGAGAACCACGTCGACTCGTGAGTCCCCCCCAAAATCCGGGGGGCCCCCCAAAATCCTGGGGTCCCCCAAAACCCCCAGAGCCCCCCAAACCCCAGGGATCCCCACCCAAAACCCTGCGGTCCCCCCAAAGTCCCCTGAACCCCCAAAACCTGACAGTGGTTGCTAAAATGGGGGGGGGCTGTAGATTTGGTGGACCCACCCTGAACCCCAAAATCTGCCCCAGCACCCCAAAATCTGCCCCTTACACGTCCAAATCAGTTCCCTGCACCCTAAAATCCCCCCAAATCCCCTCCCTGCACCCCAAAGTCCCCCCAAAACCCTTCCCTGCACCCCAAAATCCCACCCCAGCTCCCAAAATCCCCTCCCTGCACCCCCAGATCCCTTCCCTGCACCCCAAAATCGCACCCCAGCTCCCCAAACCCTCTCCCTGCACCCCAAAATCCCCACAAATCCCATCCTTGCACCTCAAAATCCCACCCCAGCCCCCAAATCCCCTCCCTGCAACCCCAGAATCCCCCCAGATCCCCTCCCTGCACCCCAAAATCCCCCCCAGCCCCCCAAAATCCTCCCCCCAGGGCCAAGCAGCAGGCGAAGATGGCAGAATACTGCCGGAGCATCTTTGGGCCGGCGCTGCTCACGGAGCCCCTCGAGAAGTACCCGGTGGGTGCTGGGGGGATTTTGGGGTGCAGGGGGGGTCCACAGAAGGGTTTGGGGAGGATAGGGTGGGATTTTGGGGTGCAGGAAAGGGTTTGTGGGGCAGGAGAGGGGTTTTGGAGGGGATTTTGGGGTGTAGGGAAGGGGTCTGGGGGGGCTTTTAGGGGTCTGGGGGAGCTTTTAGGGGGCTGGGGTGGGATTTTGGGGTGCAGAAAGGAATTTGGGGGGCTTTCAGGGGGCTGGGGAGGGATTTGGGGGGGCTAGAGTGGGGTTTTGGGGTGCAGAAAGGGGTTTGGGGAGCAGGAGAGAGAGTTAAGGGGGAGATTTTGAGGTGTGGAGAGGGGATTTGGGGGGGCCCTTAAGCAGCTGCGGAGGGATTTGGGGGTGCAGAAAGGGGTTTGGGGGGGCAGGATGGGGAGTTTGGGGGGGCTTTTAGGGGGCTGGGGTGGGATTTTGGGGTGCAGAGGGGAGATTTGGAGTGCAGGGGGGAGATTTGGGGGTGCAGAAAGGGGGTTTGGGGGGGTCCAGGGGGGCCTTTGGGCTCCATGGAGGAGTTTGGGGGTTCAGAAAGGTCCCTGATTTCGGAGTGACCCCCCTGGTTTTGGGGTCCCCCCCCGGTTTTGGGGTCCCCCCTGGTTTTGGGGTGCAGCTGGAGCCGGGGGTGCCGCTGCCGAGCCCCCAGGAGCTGATGGGACGGATCCTCATCAAGAACAAGAAACGGCACCCGCGGGGGCACCCCCCGCGCCCCAAAACTGACGCTGGTACCCCAAAACCCCCCCCAGCACCTCAAACGGACCCTGCACCCCAAAACTGACCCCCCTGCATCCTAAAACCTGCGCCCCAACACCCCTGCACCCCAAAACTGACCCCCCTGCATCCTAAAACCTGCGCCCCAACACCCCTGCACCCCAAAAATGACCCCTCGGCACCCCAAAATATGACCTCCACACCCCAAAAGTGATCCCTCCACCCCAAAACCTGCTCCCCAGGACCCCCCTGCACCCCAAAACCTGCCCCTACACCCCAAAACTGACCCTCTGCACCCCGGGACCTGCCTGTACCCCAAAACCTTCCCCTCTGATCCCTGCACCCCAAATCTGATTCCCCTGCACCCCAAAACTGAGCCCCTTGCACCCCAAAACCTGCACCCCAGGATCCCCCTGTACCCCAAAACCTGCCCCCCTCATCCCTGCAGCCCAAAACCGACCCCCCCGGCACCTCAAAACTGAGCCCTGCACCCCAAAACCTGCACCCCACCCCCTCCGCACCCCAAAACCCTCAGACCACCCCCTCCGAGTGCCCCCAAACCCCTCCCAGATGGATTTTGGGGTATCCACAGGGTCCCCCCCATCGGAGCCCCCTGAAACTGGGCCCCCCCCAGTTCCCAACGGGGAGGAGAGGGGGAACCCCAAGTTGGGAGAACCTCGAAAATCCATCGGTGAGTTTTGGGGGTGCAGGGGGGGGTTCAGGGAGGGAATTTTGGGGTGCGGGGAGGGGATTTTGGGGTGCGAGGAGGAGATTTTGGAGTGCAGGGAGGGATTGGGGGGTTCAGGGGCGATTTGGGGGTGCAGGGAGGGGATTTGGGGGTGCAGGAAAGGGTTTGGGGGTGCAGGGGGGGGGTTGGGGTGCAGGGGGTCCCCCCAAATCCTCCTTTGTCCCCCCCAGACCGCGAGGCCGAGAGTGAGGAGGAGGAAGAGGAGGAGGCGGCGGAGATGAAGAAGCCGACGACGGACGAGGTGAGGATTTTGGGGGGTCCCTGAGGGGATTTTCGGGGTCCCTGGGGGTTTTGGGGGGTCCTTGAGAGGGATTTTGGGGTCTGTGAGAGGGTTTTAGGGTCTCTGAGTGAGTTTAGGGGGGACCCTGAGAGGGTTTTTTGGTCCCTGATGGGGGTTTTGGGATCCCTGAGAGGGTCCCTGTGGAGGTTTTGGGGTGTCCCTGAGGGGATTTTGGGGTCCCTGAGGGGATTTTAGGGTCCCTGAGGAGATTTTGGGGGTTCCTGAGGGGGTTTTGGGCTCCCTGAGAGGGTTTTGAGGGTCCCTGAAGGGGTTTTAACGCTCCTTGTGGGGGTTTTGGGGTTCACTGAGGGGTTTGGGGGATCCCTGAGGGGTTTTGGGGATCTCTGAGGGGCTTTTGGGGAGCATTTGGGGGCCTTTGAGGATCCCTGAGGGGGTTTTGGGCTCCCTGAGAGGGTTTTTGGGCCCCTAAAGGGATTTTGGGGGTCCCTGAGAGGATTTTGGGGGTTCCTGAGGGAATTTTGGGCTCCCTGAGAGTGTTTTGAGGGTCTCTGTGGTGGTTTTGGGGTCTGTGTGGGGGTTTTGGGGTCCCTGAGGGGATTTTGGGGTCCCTGAGAGGGTTTTGGGGTCCCTAAGGGGATTTTTGGGGTCCCTGAGGGGATTTTGGGGTCCCTGAGAGGGTTTTTGGGCCCCTAAGGGGATTTTGGGGGTCCCTGAGGGGATTTTGGGGGTTCCTGAGGGGATTTTTGGACTCCCTGAGAGTGTTTTGGGGTCCCTGTGGGGGTTTTGGGGTCCCTGAGGGGGTTTTGGTGTTCACTGAAGGGTTTTAAGGATCTCTGAGGGGCTTTTATGGGGGGATTTGGGGGCCTTTGGGGATCCCTGAGGGGGTTTTGGGGTCCCTACGGGGGTTTTGAGGTCCATGTGGGGATTTTGGGGTCCCTGTGGGGGTTTTGGGGTCCCTGTGGGGGTTTTGGTGTTCACTGAGGGGTTTTGAGGATCTCAGAGTGGCTTTTAGGGAGGGATTTGGGGGCCTTTTTGGGGCTTTTGGGGGTTCCTCGGGGGTTTGGGGGTGGCTGGGGGGTTTTGGGGTGCCCCTTCACCCCCGTTTTTGGGGCGCAGGGCACGGCGAGCAGCGAGGCGGGGGCCACCGAGGCCATGTCCACGCTGGTCAACTACATCGAGCCCGTCAAGTTCAAATCCTTCCAGGCTGCCAGCAGTGAGTTTGGGGGGGCTGCAGATTTGGGGGGGCCCTTGGGGGGACGGGGGGTGTCCTAGGAAGGGATTCCAGAGGGGTTTTGGGGGGCCCTTGGGGGGGGGGTCCTAGGAGGGGATTCCAGAGGGGTTTTGGGGGTCTTAGGAAGGGATTCCAGGGGATTTTGGGGGGCTCAAGGATCCTGGGAGGGAGTTTGGGGGGGCCCTAAGGTGTTGGGGGGGGCCCTGATTAGGTTTGGGGGGGACTTGGGGGGGGGGGGGGTTGGGGCGATTTTGGGGGTCCCGGAGGATCTGGAGGGGCCTTAGAGGTGATTCCAGGGGGTTTGGGGGGGGCTGAGTGTTTGAGGGGGGCCCCAATGGCTTTTGGGGGGGCCCTGATGGGTTTTGGGGGGGCTCTGAGGGTTTAGGGGGGCCCCAATGGGTTTTGGGGGGGCCCTGAGGGTTTGGGGGTGTGGATTTAGGGGCTCCCTGATAGATTTTTGGGGTCCCTTCTGGGTGTGTCTTGGGGGTGGGTGGGGGAGAACTGCAGCCTTTTGGGGTCCCTTTATGGGTTTTTTTTTTTGGGGGTCTCCTTATGGATTTTGGGGGGGGCCTTTGTGTTTCGGGGGACCCCCGTTTTGATTTTTTGGGGTGCTGTTCCGTGTGTGTCCCCCCAAAACCCTCAAAGAGCGCAACAAAGCGTTCGAAATGTCGTCCTTCGTGGAGACCAAAGGGCTCGAGCAGCTCACCAAGAGCCCCCTCGAGTTCGTCGAGTATCCTCCATTTGGGGGGGACGGGGGGGTTTGGGGGGGCCCTGGGGTGGGGGGGGTCATTTTGGGGGGGCCCTGGGGTGGGGTGGGGTCATTTGGGGGGGGCTGTGGGGGTCTCTAGGGGTGATTTGAGGGGGGTTAAGTGGGCTATAAGGGGAGTGGGGGGGCGGCTATGAGGCAATTTTGGGGGTGTACGGGGGGGTTGGGGGGCATTTTGGGGGGTGTACGGGGGGGTTGGGGGGTATTTGAGGGGGGGAGGGTCATTTTGGGGGGGCTGTGGGGGTCTCTAGGGGTGATTTGGGGGGTTGGGGGGGCTATGGGGCAATTGGGGGGTACAGGGCGGTTGGGGGGTATTTTGGGGTCTATGGGGGGTTTGGGGGACTCTGTGGGTCACTTATGGGTCTCTGTGGGTCACTTGTGGGTCACTTATGGGTCTCTATGGGTCCTTTGTGGGTCACTTGTGGGTCACTTATGGGTCTCTATGGGTCACTTATGGGTCACTTATGGGTCTCTATAGGTCATTATGAGTCTCTATAGGTCACCTATAAGTCTTTATGGGTCACTTATGGGTCACTTATGGGTCATGGGTCTTTATGGGTCACTTATGGGTCTCTGTTGGTCACTTAAGGGACACTTGTGGGTCTCTATGTGTCACCTATGGGTCTCTATGGGTCACTATGGCTCTCTGTGGGCCTCTGGGTCACTTATGGGTCTCTATGGGTCACTTATGAGTCTCTATGGGTCACTATGGCTCTCTATGGGTCTCTGGGTCACTTATGGGTCTCCATGGGTCACTTATGGGTCTCTATGGGTCACTATGGCTCTCTATGGGCCTCTGGGTCACTTATGGGTCTCCATGGGTCACTTATGGGTCGCTATGGGGCAGGCCGAGCGGGTTGGAGGGCACCAGGGCCAACTGGGCTCTATGGGAGCTGCCTGGGACAGGCTGGGACGATCTATGGGGCTGGTAGGGGGGGTGTCTATGGGGCGGGGGGGGGGCCGTGTGGGTCGCGCTATGGGGCAGCCGTGGGTCGCTGTGGGGCCTTGACGCCGCAGGTACAACACGCGCCAGCTCAGCCGCGTCTACCCCAAAGGGACCCGCGTCGACTCCTCCAACTTCCAGCCCCAACTCTTCTGGAACGCCGGCGTCCAGATGGCGGCCCTCAACTTCCAGACCCTCGGTGCGACCCATAGCTGCCCCATAGCTGCCCCATAGCGACCTAGAATGACCTATAGCCACCTATAGTGCAGCCCAGCCCCAGCTCTGCTGGGTCCAGATGGTGGTTCTGGACTTCTAGACCTTCATTGTGCCCTATAGCTGCCCCATAGCGACCCATAGCCGCCCCATAGCCGCCCCATAGCAACTTAGAATAACCTATAACAACCTATAGTGACCTATAGTCCAGCCCAGCCCCAGCTCTGCTGGGTCCAGATGGTGGTTCTTGACTTCTAGAGCCTCTTTCTGCCCCATAGCTGCCCCATAGCAACCTCGACTGACCCATAGTGACCTATAGCCCAGCGCAGCCCCAGCTCTGTGGGTCCAGTTGGTGACCCTCAACTTCTAAAGCCTCAGTCTGACCCATAGCTGACCCATAGCACCCTATAGTGACCCCCTGAGCCCCGTGTTAGCTCTGCCCCATAGCGTGCCCTCTCCTGCCCCATAGCGTGCCTTCTCCTGCCCCATAGCGTGCCCCATAGCGACCCACAGCTGCCCCACGGCTCTTCCCCAGCCGAACCTGGGGCTGCTTGAGGGCGATGATCCCTGACCCCCATGGCTCTGCCCCATAGCTGCCCCATAGCTACCCTTTAACACCCCATAGCTCACCCAGACCCACAGCCCGTTCAACCCCGACCCCCCTCCCCCGAGCCCCACGTTAGCTCTGCCCCACGTTGTCTCTCCCCCCCTCGCCTGCCCCATAGCCGCCCCCTAGAGCGTCCCTGCCCCATAGATGTGGGGCTGCAGCTGGCGCTGGGGCTGTTCGAGGGCAATGGCCGCTCGGGGCTGTTGCTGAAGCCGCCGTTCCTGCGGCGCCGCGATAAGGCCTTCGACCCCTTCGCTGAGGGGCTCCTCGACGGCATCGTCGCCAACAGCCTCCGGGTCCAGGTGGGAAACGGGGGGACGGAGATGGGGGGCGGACACGGGGGGGGCGAAAACAAGAGGCATTGGGAACGGGGGGGACGGAGATGGGGGGCGGACACGGGGCGGGGGGGGCGAAAACAAGAGGCATCGGGAACGGGGGGACGGAGATGGGGGGCGGACACGGGGGGGGGGGGGGGGCCGAAAACAAGAGGCATTGGGAACGGGGGGGACGGAGATGGGGGGCGGACACGGGGGGGAGGGGCGAAAACAAGAGGCATCGGGAACGGGGGGGGGGGGGGGGGGGGCAGAAAAATGGGGGGACCCTGAGAACGGGGGGCACCAGGAATGGGGGGACCCTGAGAACCGGGGGGCACCAGGAATGGGGGGACAGAAAAATGGGGGGACCCTGAGAACCGGGGGGCACCAGGAATGGGGGGGACAGAAAAATGGGGGGGGCAGAAAAACAGGGGGACCCAGAGAACAGGGACACCAGGAATGGGGGGGACGCAAAAATGGGGGGACCTGAAAATAGGAAGAGCCTGAAAGTAGGGGCCTGAAAATGGGGAGCACTCCAGTGTCTCTCCAGTGTCTCTCCAGTCCCTCTCCAGTTTCCCTCCAGTTTCTCTCCAGTTTCCCTCCAGTCCCTCTCCAGTCCCTCTCCGGTCTCCCTCCAGTCCCTCTCCAGTCCCTCTCCAGTTTCTCTCCAGTCCCTCTCCAGTCCCTCTCCAGTCCCTCTCCAGTTTCTCTCCAGTTTCCCTCCAGTTTCCCTCCAGTCTCTCTCCAGTCCCTCTCCGGTCTCCCTCGGGTCCCTCTCCAGTTTCCCTCCGCTCTCACTCCGGTTTCACTCCGGTTTCACTCCCCTCTCACTCCGGTTTCACTCCGGTTTCACTCCGGTTTCCCTCCAGGTGCTGTCGGGGCAGTTCCTGTCGGAGCGCCGCGTGGGGGTCTATGTGGAGGTGGATGTTTTCGGGGTTCCGGCTGACACGCGGCGCCGGTTCCGCACTCGCCTCTGCGCCGGCAGCGCCTTCAACCCCCTCTGGGACGACGAGGCCTTCGTCTTCCCCAGGGTCGGCACTGGGAGCACTGGGAGGGACTGGGAGGGAGAATGCGGTATTGGGGGGCACTGGGAGAGGGATCGGGAGGGACTGGGAGGGACTGGGAGGCATTTGGGGGGACAGGGAGAGGGATCAGGAGGCACTGGGGGGGGCTGTGGGGATACTGGGGAGGTACTGGGAGGTTATTTGGGAGCACTGGGAGGGACTGGGAGCACTGGGATGGCAGCTAGGGGGACTGGGAGGCACTGGGATGCCCTGTGGGGGTCACTGGGGGGCTGTGGGGATACTGGGGAGGTACTGGGAGGGACTGGGAGCACTGGGATGGCAGCTAGGGGGACTGGGAGGCACTGGGATGCACTGTGGGGGTCACTGTGGGGATGCTGGGGATGGACTGGGAGGGACTGGGAGCACTGGGATGCCAGCTAGGGGGACTGGGAGGCACTGGGATGCACTGAGGGGGTCACTGGGAGGCTGTGGGGATACTGGGGATGGACTGGGAGGTTATTTGGAGCACTGGGAGGGACTGAGGAGGGGCGTGGCTGCTCCGAACTGGTCCGTACTGGTCCATACTGGTCCGTACTGGTCCCCGCAGGTGCTGGTACCCGCTTTGGCCTCTCTGCGCGTCGCGGCCTACGAGGAGGGGGGGCGGTTCCTCGGGCACCGAGTGCTGCCCGTGGGGGGGCTCCGATCGGGTGAGGGGGGACACGGGGGGGGGTTGTGTTTTGGGGGACCCCGAGGGGACACGGGGGGATCCTGAGGGGGGGACGCCATGACAGCTGACACCCCTCAAACCCCCCCCCCCCCGCCAACTCGGCTGCCATCTTGTGTGCCCCCGCCGCCATGTTTGGGGTGTGCGTCCGCCTAAGGCCGCCATCTTGTGTGTCCCTCCCCGCCATCTTGTTTTCTTTCTGCCATCTTGTGTGTCCCCTGTAGCCGCCATGTTGTCCGTCCACCTCCGCCATCTTGTATGTCCCCATCCGCCATCTTCTATGTCCTCCACTCCACCCGCCATCTTGTGTGTACTCCACCATTTAGTGTATCTCAGCCGCCATGTTTTGTGTTCCTCATAGCCGCCGTTTTTTGAGTCCTTCACCTGTTACTTATGTGTACCCCCCGCTATTTTGTGCCTCTCAGCCGCCATGTTGTCCATCCACCTCCGCCATCTTGTGTGTACCCGCCATTTTACGTCTAAGCCGCCTTGCTGTCCACAACCGCCATCTTCTGTGTACCCCGTTCGCCATCTTGTGTGTCCCTCCGCCATTTTGCCTTAGCCGCCATCTTGTGTGTACACCTCCACGTCTTGCTTCTCCCCCACTCACCCTCTTATGTGTACTCCTCCTCCCTCGTATGTGTTCTTCTCCATCATCTTGTGTGTCACTTCCCTGCCATCCTAAATGTACGTCTTCCCTATCTTGTGTGTCCCTATCCGCCATCTTGTGTGTCCCGCACCGGCCATGTTGTGTGTCCCACAACGGCCATCTTGTGTGTCCGTCGCGCCGCAGCCGCCATGTTGTGTGTCCGCAGGGTACCACTATGTCTGCCTGCGCAATGAGAGCAACCAGCCGCTGTGCCTCCCCGCGCTGCTCCTGCACACCGAGGCCTGCGACTACGTCCCCGACGGCCACCAGGGTGCGGGGGGGGCCCCCAAAACACCGACACCCCCTCCAAACCCCGAGGGAGCCCCTCAAAACCTGGGGGGGGGGAGCAGCACCCCCAGTGCAGACAGTGAAACAGCCCCAGAAAGGGGGGGGAGGGCCTCTTTTTGGGGGTCCTCTCCTTTTTAGGTTCCCCCTCTTTTATTTGGTCCCACATTTTTAGGTTCCCCCCTTTTCTACTCCCTCTTTTGAGGGTTCCCTCTCTTTTTTTCCCCCCCCTCACTGCTGTTTTTGGGGGTCCCTCATTTCATTTGTGGATCTCCCTTCACTTTTTGGGGTTCCCTCTCTTTTATTGGGGTCCCCCCCCATTTTTGGGCACCCCCTTAGGTTTTGGGGTCACCCCTTTTATTTGGGGGTCCCTCCTCTTTTATTGGGATCCCCCCTCTTTCTGGGGGTCCTCCCGTTCGCTCCCTTCTGTGTTTGCTCCCATTTTGGGGGTGCCCCTTTGTTTTTTTGGGGGGCTCCTCTTGAGTTTTAGGAGACCCCTTAGATTTTCAGCCACCCTCTTAGGTTTTGGGGTGCACCCCTAATTTGGGGGATCCCCCTATTTTGAGGAAAACCCCCCCCAAGTTTTGGGGGGGGTCTGTGGTGTCAGAGCTTTCTGCAGCACTTTCTGAGGTTGTTCCCATTTTGGGGGGGGTTCTTTCTTTTTTAGAGGGGGCCCTTAGGGTTTGGGGGGCCCTTAGGGTTTTGGGGACCCCCCCCGATCACCCTTCAATCTCGTGGCCCCCCCAGATTATGCCGAGGCGCTGAGTAACCCCATCAAACACGTCAGTCTGATGGACCAGCGAGCGCGGCGCCTGGAGGCGCTGATGGGCGACGGCGAAGTGGGGTTTTGGGGGGCCGGGCAAGGGTTTTGGGGGGTTCTTAGGGTTTGGGGGGGGGCTGGGAGGGGTTTTAGGGTACCCTAAGGGCTTTTGGGGGTGTTCTGAGTACCGCTTAAAGCAGGGCTGGAAGGGATGGGGGGGGGTGAGAAGATTTGGGGGGGCTTTGATTGTTTTGGGGGGGCTTTGAGGTATTTTGGGGGGCCCCCAGGGTTTTGGGGGTCACCTAGGATTTGGGGGGGGTGCGCTTGTTGGGTGGGTAAAGGGTTTGAGGGGGCCCAGGGAGGGATTTTGGGGGGCCCTGAAGGGTTTTGGGGGGATTTGAGGGGGGCTTAAAGGAGGGATGGGGGGGGGGGTGAGAGGATTTGGGGGGGCTCTGAGGGATTTTGGGGGGTCTTCAGGGGTTTGGGGGATGCGGCAGATTTAGGGGGGGCTTTGAGGTTCCCTGAGGGGGTTTGGGGGGGTCCTGAATGATTTGGGGGGGCTCTAAGGGGAGGTCAAAGTGAGCTGGGGTGGGTGAGGAGGTAGGATTTGGGGGGGGGGGGTTGGGGGGGGCAGGATTTTGGGGGGATCCCAGACAGTTTGGGGGGTCCCTGATGACTTAGGGGAGGCCCTGAGGGATTTGGGGGTCCTGAGGGGGGTGGGGGCACCAGGGATTAGGGGGCTCTGAGGGGTTTTTGGGGGGGTCAGGATTTGGGGGGGTCCTGAGGGGTTTGTGGGGGTCCCAGAGAATTTGGGGGGGGGGTCTCAGAGTTTTGGGGTGCCCTGACACACCCCCTCTTTTCTCCCAGGAAGACCCCGAGAAGCCTCGTGAGAGCCCAGTGGGGGGGGCGGGTGCTGAGCCCCCTCCAGAGCCCCCCCAGAATCTTGGGGTGCCCCCACCCGGCCCCCCCCCAGCTCCCAGCCAAGGTAGGGGGGAGACCCCAAAATCCAATCTTGGGGACCCCAAAATCCTCTCTGGGATCCCAAAATCTCATCGGGGACCCCAAAATTGTCCTTTGAGACCCCCAAATCCATCCGTGGGACCCCAAAATCCACCTTTGGGACCCCCAAATCACCCCCCTTTGGGACCCCAAATTCCACCCTTGGGGTCCCTGTTTATTTTTTGTGTCCCCCCCCAGGGCAGAGGGACGACCTCATTGCCAGCGTTCTGACAGGTGAGGGGGGGAACCCCAAAATCTTGTGCCCCCCATGAGTTTTGGGGATCTCCCTGCACCCCCAAATCCCCTCGTGAACCCCCAAACTTTTCCCATTCTCGTTCATTGAGACATCGGATATTCTGAGGGGGTTGTACCCCCATTTTTGAGGTTCAGGGGAGGGCCCCAAAACCTCGTGCCCCCCGTCGAGTTTTGGGGGACCCCCTTGAACCCCCCAAATCCCCTTCTGAACCCCCACATCCCCTTCCTGAACCCCAAAATCTTCCACTTCAACAACCTGGGGCGATACGGTGCATCCAAGAGACGTAGAATGCTTTGAGGGGATTGTACCCCCATTTTGGGGGTTCAGGGCGGTCCCCCAAAACTTCATGACCCCCATCGAGTTTTGGGGACCCCCTTGAACCCCCCAAATCCCCTTCTGAACCCCCACATCCCCTTCCTGAACCCCCAAATCCTCCACTTCCAACAACCCGGGGCGATACGGTGCATCCAAGAGACGTAGGATGCTTTGAGGGGATTGTACCCCCAGTTTGGGGGTTCAGGGCGGTCCCCCAAAACTTCGTGCCCCCCGGTCGAGTTTTGGGGACCCCCTCGCACCCCGGAATGCCCTCAGAGGTGGCCCCGCAGTCGCTGGAGGAGCTGCGGCAGCAGAAGGCGTACGTGAAGCTGCTGAAGGCGCAAAGTCGGGAACTGCAGGAGCTGCGCAAGAAGCACCTCAAGAAGTTGGGGACCCTCCACAAGCGGCTGGCGGGAAGGTGGGACCCCAAAACCGAGCACCCCAAAACCCAGGACCCCCCCCCCCGCACCCCAAAATCCCAGGGGGGGGACCCCAAAATCCAACCCCTCCAACTCTGGCATTGACCCAGATCAACACAGCGATCGCCAAATCCCCCCCCGCGGACCCCAAAAGCCTCGCTTCCCCCCCAAAATGAGGCCCAGGGGACCCCAAAATGGACCTGGGGGACCCCAAAGTTGAAGGGGGACTCCGAAGTTGAAGGGGGACCCCAAAGTCTCAAGAGAGGACCCCAAAATCCACCTCTGGAGCTCCAAGAATCAGCGTGGGGTGAGGGGATGGGGAATGGCCTCAAAGCCCCCCCAAAAAGGGCCCCCCCCAAAAAGTGGGGGCACTCCAAAACCAACCCAGGGGACCCCAAAGCCTGGGGAGCCTCCGTGTACCCCAAAATCTCGGGGGGGACCCCAAAATCCCCAGGAGGCACCCCAAAAAATGGACTCCTACCCCACCCAGTCCCCAACTGGGGGGGTTCCCAAAACCCTTGAACCCCCCAAAACCCACCCCCTCCCCGACCCAAAACGCCTCCTTTTCACCCCAAAAGGAGCCCAAGGGACCCCAAAATCCCAAGGGGGGACCCCAAAATGAGCCCAAGGAACCCCAAAATCGAGGGGGACCCCCCAAAGAATGGACCCCAACCCCACCCAGACCCAACTGAGGGCCCCCCAAAACCCACCCCCCGACCCTAAATGCCTCCTTTTTACCCCAAAATGAGGCCCAGGGGACCCCAAAATCCAAAGGGGGGACCCGAACATTGGAGGCACCCACAAAAATGGACCCTAACCCCACCCAGTCCCCAACTGTGGGGTCCCCAAAACCCTTGAACCCCCCAAAACCCACCCCGTCCCCGACCCAAAATGCCTCTTTTTCACCCCAAAATGAGCCCCTCAGGGCCCCCCCTAAACCCTTCCGCCCCCCCCAAAAGGTTTTGGGGGTTGGGGGGGGTCCCCAAAAGTCAGAGTCCCCCTGATTTTGGGGTGTCCCCCCCCCAGCAAAGGGGGGGAGCCCGGGAGGCTCCTGCAGCTGCGGGAGGAGCAGCACCAGGCGGAGCTGGGACGGCAGCGGGAGCACCTGCGGCAGGTACTGGGCAAACTGGGAGCACTGGGAGGGACTGGGAGGGACTGGGAGGGGGGTAGGGTGCACTGGGGGCATACTGGGAGGGACTGGGAGGGGACTGGGAGCACTGGGGGCAACTGGGAGGGACTGGGAGGGAGGTTATGGTGGACTAAGGGCATACTGGGAGGGACTGGGAGGGACTGGGAGGTGGATTATAGTGGACTAAGGGCATACTGGGAGGTACTGGGAGGGACTGGGAGGGAGATTATGGTGGACTAAGGGCATACTGGGAGGGACTGGGAGAGACTGGGAGGGAGGTTATGGTGGACTAAGGGCATACTGGGAGGGACTGGGAGGGACTGGGAGGTGGATTATGGTGGACTAAGGGCATACTGGGAGGGACTGGGAGGGACTGGGAGGGAGATTATGGTGGACTAAAGGCATACTGGGAGGGACTGGGAGGGACTGGGAGGGAGATTATGGTGGACTAAGGGCATACTGGGAGGGACTGGGAGGGACTGGGAGGGAGATTATGGTGGACTAAAGGCATACTGGGAGGGACTGGGAGGGACTGGGAGGGAGATTATGGTGGACTAAAGGCATACTGGGAGGGACTGGGAGGGACTGGGAGGGAGATTATGGTGGACTAAAGGCATACTGGGAGGGACTGGGAGGGACTGGGAGGGAGATTATGGTGGGCTGAGGGCATATTGGGAGGCACTGGGAGCACTGGGAGGAACTGGGAAAGGGATTATGGTGGACTAGAGACATACTGGGAGGGACTGGGCAAACTGGAAAGAGCTGTAGTGGTTCGTACCAGTTCATACTGGTCTGTACTGGTGCATACTGGTCTGTACTGGAGCTCCAGCAGGCAGGACGGTCATACTGGTCCTTACTGGTCATACTGGTCCTTACTGGTGTGTACTGGCGTATTGAAAACTCAGCAGTCAGGAGATCTGTACTGGTCCATACTGGTCCACAGTGGTGCGTACTGGTCTGTACTGGGGCTGTGTGCAGTCTCAGCAGCTGGTACGGCTATACTGGTTTATACTGGTTTATACTGGTGCACACTGGTCTTGGTTGGATTGTTTTGTATTTAAAGCTTAGGAAGGGAGACCGTATTGGTTCATACTGGTCTGTATTGGGGTGTAGTGGTTTGTACTGGTGCGTACTGGTTTGTACCAGGGCCGTGTGCACCCCTAGCAGCCAGGAGAGCCATACTGGTCCTTACTGGTTCTTACTGGTGTGTACTGGTATATTGACAACCTAACAGTAAGAAGAAGTGGATTGTCCTATATTCATGTATACTGGTCTGTACTGGTGCCTACTGGTCTATACTGGTGTATACTGGTCTTTACCGGTGCCGTGTGCAGCCGCAGCAGCCATGATAGCAATACTGGTCCTTACTGGTTCTTACTGGTGTGTACTGAAATACTGAAAGCTGAGCAGTAAGGAGGGCTGTACTGGTCCGTACTGGTTTATACTGGTCTGTGCTGGGGCCGCGTGCAGCCCGAGCAACAGGGGTGGCCGTACTGGACTGTATCGGTCCGTACTGGTCTATACTGGTCCTTACTGGCCCATACTGGTGGCAGGCCCTGCAGAGGCTGCGGGAGGTGGCACTGGAGGCGCAGGCCGCCCAGCTCAAGCGCCTGCGCGAGACCAGTGAGAGGTGGGTACTGGGCAAACTGGGAGCACTGGGAGGGGCCCCATAGGGACTGGGGGGGCACTGGGAGGAACTGGGAGCACTGGGAGGGGGTCCCATGGGGACTACGGGGGAACTGGGAGGAACTGGGAGCACTGGGAGGGGGTCCCATGGGTGCTGGGTGAACTGGGAAGGGGCCCCATGGGCACTGGGGGGGGACTGGGAGGAACTGGGAGCACTGGGAGGGGGTCCCATGGGGACTGGGTGAACTGGGAAGGGGCTCCATGGGTACTGGGGGGGCACTGGGAGGAACTGGGAGCACTGGGAGGGGGTCCCATGGGTACTGGGGGGGAACTGGGAGCACTGGGAGGGGGTCCCATGGGGACTGGGGGGGCACTGGGAGGAACTGGGAGTACTGGGAGAGGGTCCGATGGGGACTCCGGAGGAACTGGGAGGAACTGGGAGCACTGGGAAGGGGCCCCATGGGTACTGGGCAAACTGGGAGCACTGGGAGGGGGTCCCATGGGGACGGGGGGAACTGGGAGCACTGGGAGGGGGTCCCATGGGTGCTGGGGGGGAACTGGGAGCACTGGGAGGAACTGGGATGGGGTCCTTGGATACTGGGGTCCCTTTAGAGTGAATTGGGGGGTGTTTTGGGGGTGTTTCTCAGCCTTTTGGGGCGCGAGGGGGGGACTGGGGGGGTCCTATGGGTGCGGGGGGGTCTTAGAGGGGTGCCCTGGGTGCTGGGGGGGGCACTGGGAGCAACTGGGAGCACTGGGATGGGGGCCTTGGATACTGGGATCTCTTTGGAGTGAATGGGGGGGGGGGGGGCTGGGTTTTTTGGGGGGATTCTTGGCCTTTTGGGGTACGGGGGGCGGACTGGGGGGGTCCTATGGGTGCGGGGGGGTCCCTATATTATTTTTTGGGGGGGGGGGGTCCCCCCAGGGAGAAGAAGGAACTGCAGAAGATTCTGGATCGGAAGCGACACAACAGCATCAGCGAAGCCCGGGGGCGGCGGCAGGGGGGGTACGGGGGGGTACGGGGGGTACAGGGGGGGTACGGGGGGGGTACGGGGGGGGTACAGGGGGGGTACCGGGGGGTACAGGGGGTCCTGGGGGGTACGGGGGGGTACGGGGGGGGTACGGGGGGGTACAGGGGGGTACAGGGGGGGTACAGGGGGGTAGGGGGGGTACAGGGGGGGTACGGGGGGGGTACGGGGGGGGTACAGGGGGGGTACAGGGGGGGGTACGGGGGGTACAGGGGGGGTACGGGGGGGGTCTGGGGGGGGTACGGGGGGTAAAGGGGGGGGTACGGGGGGTACGGGGGGGTACGGGGGTACAGGGGGGGGTACAGGGGGTACGGGGGGTACGGGGGGGGTACAGGGAGGGTACGGGGGGGTACGGGGGGGTACAGGAGGGGTACGGGGGGGGTCCGGGGGGGTACGGGGGGTACAGGGGGGTACGGGGGGGGTACGGGGGGGTACGGGGGGGTACAGGGGGGGTACAGGGGGGGTACGGGGGGTACGGAGGGGGTACGGGGGGGTACGGGGGGTACAGGGGGGGTACGGGGGGTACGGGGGGGTACAGGGAGGGTACGGGGGGGGTACAGGGGGTACGGGGGGGTCCGGGGGGTACAGGGGGGGGTACGGGGGGGTAAAGGGGGGTACGGGGGGGTCCTGGGGGGCACGGGGGGGGTACGGGGGGTGTACAGGGGGTACGGGGGGGTACGGGGGGGGTACAGGGGGGGTACAGGGGGTAGGGGGGGGGTACGGGGGGTGTACAGGGGGGTACGGGGGGGGTACGGGGGGGGTACAGGGGGGGTACAGCGGGGTACAGGGGGGGTACGGGGGGGGTCCAGGGGGGTACGGGGGGGTACGGGGGGGGTACGGGGGGTACCGGGGGGGGGTACGGGGGGGTACGGGGGGTGTACGGGGGGGTACGGGGGGGGGTACAGGGGGGGTATGGGGGGGTACGGGGGGGTACAGGGGGGTACGGGGGTACGGGGGGGGTACGGGGGGGTACAGGGGGGTACGGGGGGTACGGGGGGGGTACGGGGGGGTACGGGGGGTACGGGAGGGTACGGGGGGGTACGGGGGGTACAGGGGTGGGGGGGACCCAGGAGGGATGATTTGCGGGGGTTATGGGGGGGCACAGAGACAGAAAATGAGGAGGAATGGGGGGTTTTGGGGGGAGTAAAGGGGGTTTGGGGAGGGGCACATTTTGGGGTGTATGAGGAGTTTTGGGGGGGGCCCGTAATTACCCCCCCCAAATTAACCCCCCCCCCCCCCAGGGAGCTGACGGAGATCAACCGGCGCCACATCAGCGAATCCGTGTCCTCCATCCGCAGGGTGAGCCCCGAAATGGGGGGGGGACACCCCAAAACTGAGCCCCTCGGCACCCCCCAAACCCACAGGACCCCCCCGACCCCCAAAAAACCCCCCCGCACCCCCAAATCCCTCCATCCCCACTCAACACTGGAGCTCCCCCCCCCCTTTCTGGGGTCCCCCCCTTTCTTTGGGGGGGGGTCATTTTTGGGGTTCGCCCCCCCTCACTGGTTTTGGGGTCCCCCCTCAGCTGGAGGAGGCGCAGAAGCGGCGTCAGGAGAAGCTGCTGGAGGGGCATCGAGGGGTCCTGGAGCAGCTGCGGCTCGAGGAGCCACCAGTAAGGAACTGGGAGGAACTGGGAGCACTGGGAGGGGGTCCTATGGGTGCTGGGGGGGCACTGGGAGCACTGGGAGGGGGTCCTATGGGTACTGGGGGGGCACTGGGAGCACTGGGAGGGGGTCCTATGGGTACTGGGGGGGCACTGGGAGGGGTCCTATGGGTACTGGGGGAGCACTGGGAGCACTGGGAGGAGCTCTCATGGGTGCTGGGGGGGCACTGGGAGCACTGGGAGGGGTCCTATGGGTGCTGGGGGAGCACTGGGAGCACTGGGAGGAGCTTTCATGGGTGCTGGGGGGGCACTGGGAGCACTGGGAGGGGTCCTATGGGTACTGGGGGAGCACTGGGAGGAACTGGGAGCACTGGGAGGGGTCCTATGGGTACTGGGGGGGGCACTGGGAGCACTGGGAGGGGTCCTATGGGTACTGGGGGGGCACTGGGAGCACTGGGAGGGGTCCTATGGGTACTGGGGGGGCACTGGGAGGAACTGGGAGCACTGGGAGGGGTCCTATGGGTACTGGGGGGGGCACTGGGAGGCGTCCTATGGGTACTGGGGGGGCACTGGGAGGAACTGGGGGCACTGGGAGGGGGTCCTATGGGTGCTGGGGGGGCACTGGGAGCACTGGGAGCACTGGGAGGGGTCCTATGGGTACTGGGGGGGCACTGGGAGGAACTGGGGGCACTGGGAGGGGGTCCTATGGGTACTGGGGGGGCACTGGGAGGAACTGGGAGCACTGGGAGGGGGCCCCAACCCCCCTTGACCCCCCCTTTCCCCCCCAGGACTTGGGGTGCCTCCAGACCCCCCAAACGGAGCCGCCGCCTCCCGGCAACACCACTGTGCTCTGACCCCCCCCATTTTGGGGCCCCCCCAGATCTTGGAGGGGGAGGGGGGGCTTAAAATCTTGGGGCTCCCCCCCCCAAAGTCACCCCCCCCGACTTTGGGGCCCCCCTTTTCCCTGGGGGGGGGCCTTGCACCCCCTATTATGACCACTAAGGGCCCACCCCCCCCACACCCCCCTTTATTTTTGGGCCCCCCCTTATTGTCAGTCCCTCAGGAACCCCAATTTTGCCCCCCCTTAAAATATGGGGTACGGTGGGGGGGGGAACCACTCCACGACACTAAACCCCCCAATTTCAGGGTGGGGGGGTCCTGTCTGTCTCTCTCTGCTGTTGGGGCTCCCCTCAAATTAGGGACCCCTCCAAAATGACCCCCCCTCCTCATTTTGATTTTGGGGACCCCCCCCGATTTTGGGGACCCCCCTTTTTATGCCCCCCCTGTACAATAAGAGCCTTTTTATTCTTCTAAACTGCCTCTGAGGGGTTTTATTGGGGGGGGGGAGGAATTTGGGGACCCCCCCGGGGCATTGGGGGGTGGGGGAAGGCTCAATTTTGGGGTGGGGGTACCTCAATTTTGGGGGGGGGCGCCCCTTTATTTGGGTTTGGGGGGTGGCAGGAATTGGGGGGGGGTGAATGGGGGGCGTTAAAGGGTTGTGTACCTCCCCCCCAATTTTGACGCCCCCCCCCTTTTTCAGGTGCCCCCCCTTAATCCCCCTCTCTTTCCACCCCCCCCATTTTTTGCCCCCCCCACTTTACCCCTTCACCCCATTTTTTTGCCCCCCTTTACCCCTTCACCCCATTTTTGCCCCTTTTATCCCTTCACCCCATTTTTTTACTCCTTCCCCCCCCTTTTCTGCCCCCCTTTACCCCATTTTACCCCCTTTCACCCCATTTTAGACCTCTCTTCACCCCATTTTTTGCCCCCCCTTAACTCTCCTCTTCACCCCCCTTTTCACCCCATTTTTACCCCCCCTTAACCCTATTTTTTGCCCCCCCCATTTTTTGCCCCCCCCCCCCCCAATTTTCCCCCCATTTTCCCCCCATTGACACCATTAAAACCATCAGCATTTATTGCCCCCCCGGGGGGAGGTTTTGGGGTGCATTCCGGGGGTGTTTTCACGGGGGGGCCGCGGGGGGGCTGGGACGGGGGGGCCTCGCCCCCCACCACGCGCGCAGGGTCTCGCGCCAGCCCCCCCCCCGCGGGGCCCCCCCGAGGCTCTTGGGGCGCGGCAGCACCTGAGGGGGGGCGGCAAAGAGGGGATGGGGGGGTCAGGATTGGGGTGACCCCCCCTGACCCCTCCATTTTGGGGTTCACCCCCTCATTTCTTCCTTCCTGACCTCAGAACCCCGTGTTTCAGGGTCTCCCCCCTCCATTTCCCACCCCCCCTTATTTTTGGGGTGTGTCCCCCCCCCCACCTCGCGCTGGAACTCATCACAGCCCCCCCCTCCCCCGGCCCTCCATTTTGGGGTTCCACCCCCCCCATTTCTGGCTTCCTGACCCCCCAGGCCCTCCCTGTTTTGGGGTCCTTCCCCCCCTTATTTTTGGGGTGCCCCCCCTCATTTTTGGGGTGTCCCCACCCACCTCACGATGGAACTCTTCATTCAGCCCCCCCCCGACCCCCCGATTTCTCGACTCTTGACCCCTCAGACCCCCCTGTATTGGGGTTCTTCCCCCTATTTCTGCCCCCCCTTTATTTTTGGGGTGCCCCCCCTCATTTTTGGGGTGTCCCCCCCCACCTCACGCTGGAACTCTTCATTCAGCCCCCCCTGACCCCCCGATTTCTCGACTCTTGACCCCTCAAACCCTCCTGTATTGGGGTTCTTCCCCCTCTTTCTGCCCCCCCTTATTTTTGGGGTGCCCCTGGCCGTTTTTGGGGTGTCCCCCCCCCACCTCGCGCTGGAACTCGTCGCTCAGGCGCCGCAGGTGTCTCCCGTAGCGTCGAGCGGCCCAAAGCGCGGGGGGGGCCGAGCGGGAGCGACCCCGCAAACCGGGGGGGGCACCGGGCACAGAGCCCCCCCCACTGCCCCCCGACTCTGGGGGGGACCCCAAGCGGGAATCTGGGGGGGGGGAGAAAAAGGGGGGGTCAGAAATGGGGGGGGAGGAATGAGGGGGGCAGAAAAATGAAGAGGAAAAATAGGGGGGAGGAATGGGGGGCGGGGGACAAAAAGGGGGGAATGGGAATGGGGGGCAGAAATGGGGGGGATCATTTGGGGTGAACCCACAACCCCCCCCCCAAAATGGGGTACGCGGGGGGGGTCTGACCTGCGGGGGGGGTCCCGGGCTGGCTGGGGGGGGGGGAGCCCCCCCAGGGCTCCTCTGGGAACTCCTCCAGGTTGAACATGGCTGAGGGGGGGCAATAAAGAGGGGGGGGGGTGAACCCCAAAATCTGGATCCCCCGCTGCCCCATAACTGCCCCCCACACTGCCCCATAACTGCCCCCTCCCGCCCCATAACTGCCCCTCCACTGCCCCATAACTGCCCCCTCCCCCCCATAACTCCCCCTCCACCCCCATAACTGCCCCCCGATACGTTCTGCCCCCCCCGCCCCATAACTGCCCCCCCACTGCCCCATAATTGCCCCTCCAGCCCCATAACTGCCCCCTCTCCCCCATAACTCCCCCTCCACCCCCATAACAGCCCCATAACTGCCCCCCGATACGTTCTGCCCCCCCTCTCCTGCCCCCCCAGCCCCATAACTGCCCCCTCCCGCCCCATAATTGCCCCCCCAGTCCCATAACTGCCCCCCGACACCTTCTGCCCCCCTTCTCCTGCCCCCCAGCCCCATAACAGCCCCATAACTGCCCCCTCCCGCCCCATAATCGCCCCCCCCACCCCCAGAAGTGCCCCACACACCTTCTACCCCCCCCCCCGAGCCCCATAAATACCCCTTTGCCCCCCCCCCAGGCCCCATAACCACCTCCTCTGGCCCATAATGGCCCCCCAACACTTTCTGCCCCCCTCACAGCCCCCCACAGTCCCATAAATGCCCCCCCACACCTTCTGCCCCCCTCAGCCCCATAACCGCCCCCCCCCAACCCCAGGATCCCTCCAGTTCTGCCCCCCCCCCGCCCCATAACTATCCCCTACACACGTTCTGCCCCCCCCTCCCGCCCCCCCAGACCCATAACTGCCCCCCCCGAAGTTCAGCCTCTCCCTTCCGGCCCCCCCCAACCCCCATAACAGCCCCCCCCAAACCCGCCCCCCCCCTGCCCCCCCCCCCACCTCGGCCCCCGCCGCCGCTCCCGGCCGCCGCCACCACGTGACTGACAGCCGCGCCGCCCAATCCCCGCCCGTGACGTCATCGCGCAAGCCACGCCCCCTCCCAGCGCTAGCCCTCACTTGGGCGGGGCCGATGCGCGCGGCGTCACCCGCCCGCACTCAAGATGGCCGCCGCGGCCGCTCTAGTCAGCTCGGCGCCTTCTCTATGGTTACGCTATTCCCACAGCGGTTTACGGAGCCGTTAAGGGGGGGCGGAGGGGGGCAGCTACGTAATTTGCGTAGGAGGGGGGGAACCCCCAAAGGAGACCCCAAAATCTGCCCCCCCCGTTGCCAACCCTCATAGATTTTTTACCCCCCCTCCTAGGTTTTGGCCCCCCCAATGGATTTTGAGCTGTCCCCCCTCAGATTTTGAGGTCCCCCCCATAGATTTTGGGGTCCCCCCCTTCCAGGGAGGCCCAAAGGGGGGGGGATTGGGGTCCCAGGAGGTTTGGGGGGGGTAATTCCCCCCCCAATTGGAGGGGGGGATGGGATTAACCCCCCCCCCTCTCTGGGTGCCTCATGGAAAGGGCCCCAGGGCCAAACTGGGATCCTCCCAGTATCGACTGGGAGTGACCTCGGCCGCCCTTGGCCTGGAACTGGGAGGGGGGAGGGGAGGGAGACCAGTATAACCAGTAAGGGCAGCACCAGTATAACCAGTACGGCTACACCGGCACAACCAGTATAACCAGTGCCACCAGTAAAACCCATAGAGACCACACCAGTACAGCTGCGCCGGTACAACCAGTATGGCTGTACCAGTACAACCAGTATAACCCACACCAGTACAACCAGTATGGCTGTACCAGTACAAGCAGTATAACCCACACCAGTACAACCAGTATGGCTGTACCAGTACAACCAGTATAACCCACACCAGTACAACCAGTACAGCTGCACCAGTGCCACCAGTAAAACCAGTACAGCCCACACCAGTATAACCAGTACAACCGGGACCAGTATAAGCCACACCGGTACGACCGCTACAGACAGCAGGAGAGGCACCAGTATAACCAGTATGGCCACACCAGTGCCACCAGTACAGACACACCAGTATAACCAGTACAGGCTACACCAGTATAACCAGTATAGGTCACACCAGTACAACCAGTGCCACCAGTACGGGCAGCACCAAGGACACCAGTGCAACCAGTATAAGCACCGAGAGTGTCCCCAGTGCCCCCAGTGCCCCCAGTGCCCCCAGTGCCCCCAGTTCCAGTGGGATGGGGGGGGGGGCTGTCACGTGGGCGGTGACGTCAGAGGGGGGGTATAAAAACCAGAGCAGAGGAGCCCCAAAGGGGATAAAGAGCCGAACCGGATCAAAACCCGGAGCTGGATTGGCCCAGGAGTGGATCAGGGACCGGAACCGGATTAAAACCCGGAGCCGGATCCAATGGAAACCGGATCCGGGATCAAAACGCGGAGCCGGATCCCAACAGAGCCGGATCAGGGACGGGAACGGGACTAAAGTCCGGAGCCGGATCCAACCTGAACCGGATCAGGGATCAGAACCGGATCAAAACCCGGAGCCGGATCCAACCCGAACCGGATCAGGGATCAGAACCGGATCAAAACCCGGAGCCGGATCCCCCCAGAGCCGGATCAGGGATCAGAACCGGACCAAAACCCGGAGCCGGATCCAACCCGAACCGGATCAGGGATCAGAACCGGATCAAAACCCGGAGCCGGATCCCCCCAGAATCAGATCAAGGACTGGAACTGGATTAAAACTTGGAGCCGGATTCAAACCGAACTGGATCAGGGACTGGAACTGGATTAAAACCCGGAGCCGGATCCAATCAGAACCGGATCAGAGCCCAGAACTCGATTAAAACCCGGAGCCGGATCCCCCCAGCACCGGATCAAAGCCCGGAGCCGGATCCCCCCGCAGCGGATCAGGATGAGCGGGGGGGCCCCTCGGGGTTCCCGCCGTTCCGGGGGGTCTGGGGGGGGGTCCCGGGGGGGGGCGGTGCCTCCGGGGAAGCTGCAGCTCCTCGAGCGGTTCTTCACCCCCCCGGGGCCCCCCCCGGGCACCCCCTCCTCGTCCCCCTCCTCCCCTTCCTCCCCCTCCTCCTCCTCCTCCTCGGGGGAGGGGGGAGCGGGCGGGGACCCCCCCTTGGCACCCATGGGTGCCCCCCCCTTTTATAACCCCCCCCACCGGCGGGGGCCGAGCAGGGATCAGGGTCCGAGGGGGGCCCGGGGGGGGCTCGGGGACACTTTGGGGACCCCCGAGCCCCTTAGGGATATCGGGGGGGGGATCAGGGGCCCCCCCTTGGCACCCATGGGTGCCCCCCACCCTTACAGCCCCCCCCGGCACCGCCGAGAGAGCCACCTCCGTCCCCTGGGGGGGGTTGGGGACACTTTAGGGACCCCAGACCCTTTTGGGGACCCCCCCCCGGCACCCAAAAGTGGGGCTCCCCCCACCCCCCCCACCCGGCGGAGGGGACCGAACCGCCTCCGCCTCCCCGGGGACGAAGGGGGGGGGTTTGGGGACACCTTGGGGACCCCAAACCCCTTTGGGGACATCGGGGACCCCCCCCCGTCACCCATGGGTGCCCCCCACCCTTACAGCCCCCCCCCTCGGCGGGGGCCAAGCAGGGAGCGGGGATCCAGGGGGGCGCGGGGGGGGCTGGGGGACACCCTGGGGGGGGTCGGGGACACTGAGGGGGGGGTCGGGGATATGGGGGACCCCCCCTCGTCACCCATGGGTGCCCCCCACCTTTACAGCCCCCCCCCCTCGGCGGGGGCCAAGCAGGGATCACGGATCCAGGGGGGTCCTGGGGGGTTTTGGGGGGCCGGGGGGGGGTCTCGGGGACACGGGGGGCCACGAGGACCCCCCCTCATCACCCATGGGTGCCCCCCACCCTTACAGCCCCCCCCACCCTGGGGGTCCCCCCCCTCCCCGTGGGTCCCCAGTTAAGGGGGGGGGGGCGGTGCCTCGGGGGGGGTTAAAAAGGGGTCAAAGCCGAAGCCAAGAGGGTTTGGGGGGTTCGGGGGGGTCCGGGGGGGTCCGGGGGGGCCCCCCGAGGCGTTGGCGTTCTTTAGAAGCCGTGGGGGGGCGCCGGGGGGGTCCCCGTTTCTCTCGTTTCTTGGATGAATTAACCCATCGGGTGCTGAGCCCCGCGCAGCTCCGAGCTTTGGGGTGGCCCCCCCGCCCCCCAGGGCCCCCCCGAACACAGGGGCACCCCCAAACCCCAGAGGCTTCGTGGCTTTCCCAGGTACACCCCCCCACAAAAGAAGGGGTGCAGGGAACCCCCGGGGGGGGCACCGAGGAGGAGGAGGAGGAGGAGGAGGAGGAAGATGGGGGGCAGGTAAGGGGGGGGGGGCACCGAGGACCCCTTTTTGGGGGGTGGGGGGGCCCCTGGGACCCCCCTTGTTTGGAGGTGGGGTCTTCTCTAGGATCCCCTTTTTGGGGGGGGCACATAGGACCCCTTTTTTTGGGGGGGGGCACCTGGACCCCTGGGACCCCCTTTTTTTGGGGGTGGGGGGGCAACCGAGGACCCCCTTTTTGGGGGGGGGCACTTGGACCCCTGGGAACCCCTTTTTTTTTGGGGGGGGCACCTGGACCCCTGGGAACCCCCCTTGTTTAGGGGAGGGCAACCGAAGACCCCTTTTTGGGGGCGGGGGGGCCCCTGGGACCCCCTTTTTTTTGGGGGGAGGAGTCTTGGAGGGGGTACTTTTTGGGGGTGGGGGGGCACCCAGATACTTGGGACCCCCCCTTATCCTTCACCCCCCCCCCCCAGGAGCCGGAGGCATCCGGAGGCACCGGGGGACCACGGGGGTGAGTTTTGGGGTGTCAGTTTGGGGCGGGGGGGCGGTTCAGAGTCCCAGAGGAGTTTTTTTGGGGTCTCAGAGAGGGTTTTTGGGGTCCCTGTGGGGGTTTTTGCGGTCCCAGAGTCAATTTTTGGGGTCTCAGGGTGGGTTTTGGGGTCCCAGAGTGGGTTTTGGGGGTCCGGGAGTCAATTTTTGGGGTCCCAGGGTGGGTTTTGGGGTCCCAGGATGGGTTTTGAGGTCTCATAGTGGGTTTTTGGGGTCCCAGAGTGGGTTTTTGGGGTTCCCGTGTCGGTTTTGGGGGTCCCCGTGTCAATTTTGAGGTCTCAGAGTGGGTTTTGGGGGTCCCAGGGTGGGTTTTTGGGGTCCCAGAGTGGGTTTTGGGGGTCCCCGTGTCAATTTTGGGGTCTCGGAGTGGGTTTTGGGGGTCCCCGGGTGGGTTTTTGGGGTCCCCGAGTGGATTTTTGGGGTCCCCGGTTGTTTTTTCGGGGTGCCAAGATCGGTTTTGGGGGTCCCCGTGTCAATTTTGGGGTCTCAGAGTGGGTTTTTGGGGTCTCCGAGTGGATTTTGGGGTCCCCGGTTGGGATTTTGGGGTCCCCGGGTGGGATTTTGGGGTGCCAAGGCCGCCCCCCCCCCGCAGCCCCCCCCGCCCCCCCCCGCAGGCGGAGATCGACGCTCTCTGGGAGACGATTGGCAGGTGAGGGGGGGCTCCCAGTGCTCCCAGTAACCCCTCCCAGTGCTCCCAGTAACCCCCTATGGGCTCCCAGTGCTCCCATATGGGCTCCCAGTGCTCCCAGTAACCCCTCCCAGTGCTCCCAGTGTCCCCCCCTCGGGCTCCCAGTGCTCCCAGTGCCCCACTATGGGCTCCCAGTGCTCCCAGTAACCCCTCCCAGTGCTCCCAGTGCCCCACTATGGGCTCCCAGTGCTCCCAGTGCCCCCCTACGGGCTCCCAGTGCTCCCAGTGCCCCACTATGGGCTCCCAGTACTCCCAGTGCCCCCCCGTTAGGCTCCCAGTGCTCCCAGTGCCCCCCCTTAGGCTCCCCAGCCCTCCCAGTGCCCCCTTACGGGCTCCCAGTGCTCCCAGTGCCCCTCCCCAGCCCTCCCAGTGCACCCCTATGGGCTCCCAGTGCTCCCATATGGGTTCCCAGTGCTCCCAGTGCACCCAGTTTGGGCTCCCAGTGCTCCCAGTTCCCCTCCCCAGCCCTCCCAGTGCTCCCAGTGCCCCCCCTATGGGCTCCCAGTGCTCCCAGTGCCCCCCCCTCGGGCTCCCAGTGCTCCCATATGGGCTCCCAGTGCTCCCAGTGTCCCCCCCTCGGGCTCCCAGTGCTCCCAGTGCCCCCCTATGGGCTCCCAGTGCTCCCATATGGGTTCCCAGTGCTCCCAGTTCCCCTCCCCAGTGCTCCCATATGGGCTCGCAGTGCTCCCAGTGCTCCCATATGGGTTCCCAGTGCTCCCAGTTTGGGCTCCCAGTACTCCCAGTCCCCCCAACGTGCCCTCCCAGTGCTCCCAGTGCTCCCATATGGGCTCCCAGTGCTCCCATATGGGTTCCCAGTGCTCCCAGTGCTCCCAGTTTGGGCTCCCCGCAGGCTCCAGGACGATTACGCCAACTCTCAGCGCCTCAATCGGATCCTGGAGGAGCGACTGCGGGGGCTGGTGAGGGGGGGGGGGGGAAACTGGGGGGGCACACAGGGGTTTGGGGGGGCACACAGGGGTTTGGGGGGGTCAGAGGGGTTTGGGGGGGCAAATTGGGGTGGTTGGGGGGATCAGAGGGGTTTGGGGGGGCAAATTGGGGGGTTTGGGGGGTCAGAAGGGTTTGGGGGGGCAAATTGTGGGGGTTTGGGGGGTCAGAGAGGTTTGGGGGGTCAATTGAGGGGGGTTTGGGGGGGTCAGAAGGGTTTGGGGGGGTCAATTGAGGGGGGGTTGGGGGGTCAGAGGGGTTTGGGGGGGCAAATTGTGGGGGTTTGAGGGGGTGAAAGGGGTTTGGGGGGGCAAATTGGGGGGGTTTGGGGGGGTCAAAGGGGTTTGGGGGGGCAAATTGGGGGGGCTTGAGAGGGTCAAAGGGGTTTGGGGGGGTCAGTTGGGGGGTTTTGGGGGGTCAGAAGGGTTTGGGGGGGTCAAATCGGTGGGTTTTGGGGGAGTCAGAGAGGTCGTGAGGGGCAAATTGGGGGGTCAGAGGGGTTTGGGGGAGTCCCAAGGGGGGGGGTCAGAGGGATTTGGGGGGCAAATTAGGGGTTTTCGGGGGTCAGAGTATTTGGGGGGCAAAACGGGGGGGGTTTGGGGGGGTCCCTTTTTGGGGTGCCAGGTTTTGGGGTGCAGGCGCAGGCCCTGGAGCGCGAGGCCCTCACCCGGCGCGTGGCTGAGGCGCTGCAGGGGGTGCTGGGGGGGCCCCCCCAGGCCCAGCCCCCCCCGGGGACCCCGGTGAGTTGGGGGGGGGGAATATGGGGGTTGGGGGGCGCTATGGGGCAGTTTGGGGGGGATTTGGGGTGGTTTGGGGGCCATTTGGGAGGGGCTGTGGGGCAGTTGGGGGGCTATGGGGGTGCTAGGGGGGCTATGGGGCAGTTTGGGGGGGCTTTGGTGGTCTATGAGGCAGTTTGGGGGGGCTTTGGTGGTCTATAGGGCAGTTGGGGGGCTGTGAGGCAGTTTTGGGGGTCTATGGGGGTGCTGGGGGGGCCATGGGGCAGTTTGGGGGGGCTCTGGGGGGTCTATGGGGCAGTTTGGGGGGGCTTTGGGTGGTCTATGGGGCATTTGGGGGCTGTGGGGCAGTTTTGGGGGTCTATGGGGCAGTTTTGGGGTGACTCTCTTTCCCCCTCAGGCGGAGGAGGAGGAGCCCGAGGAGGGGGAGGGGCCACTGCCGCCCCCCCCCGCCTTTCGCGACCCCCAATAAAGGACCCCCAAACTGCCCCCGAGCCTCGAACTGCCCTGGGGACCCCAAAACTATCCCCGGGGACCCCCAAAACCGCCCCCGGGACCCCAAAACCGCTCCTGGGACCCCCAAAACTGCCCCCGGGACCCCAAAAACCGCCCCTGGGACCCCCAAAACTGCCCCAGGGACCCCAAAGTTGTCACCAAGCCCCTAAAATCTACCCCAGTGTCCCCCAAAACTGCCCCCAGAGCTCAGAACCGCCCCATAGGACCCCCAAAACTGCCCCCGGGGCCCCCAACTCCCTCAAATTGCCCCCAGGCCGCCCCAAATCTACCTCAGGGACCCCAAAACCGCCCCAGGGACCCCCAAAAACTGCCCCTGGGACATCAAAAACTGCCTCAGGGACCCCAAAATTGCCCCCAACCCCCCAAAATCTACCCCAGTGACCCCCAAAACCGCCCCAGAAACCCCCACATATGTCCCTCAGGCCCCCCCTAAACTGCCCCCCAACCCCCTCAAACTGCCCCCAGACCCCCCCCCCCCCCAAATCTACCCCAGGGACCCCCAAAACCACCCCAGGGACCCCCAAAACCGCCCCAAAGACCCCCAAAAACTGCCCCTGGGACATCAAAAACTGCCACCGGGACCCCAAAATTGCCCCCAACCCCCCAAAATCTACCCCAGAGACCCCCAAAACCACCCCAGTGACCCCCAAAACCGCCCCAGAGACCCCCAAAACCGCCCCAGGGACCCCCAAAACTGCCCAGAGACCCCCAAAACCGCCCCAGAGACCCCCAAAACCACCCCAGGGACCCCCAAAACTGCCCAGAGACCCCCAAAACCACCCCAGTGACCCCCAAAACCTCCCCAGAGACCCCCCAAACCACCCCAGTGACCCCCAAAACCACCCCAGTGACCCCAAAACCACCCCAGGGACTCCCAAAAACTGCCCCCAACCCCCTTTTTTTTGGCTTTATTGGCACGAGGAGGGGGTTCCTCGCCCCCCCGCCCCCCACTTTTCCCCCCCGGGGGGTAGATTTTTTGGGGTTCAGTCGTCGGGGCAAAGGCGACTGCCGATGTCGTCCAAGAGCCAATCGATGCCGGACAGGAGGTTCTGCCCCGTGAAAGCCGAGCAGCCCTGGATGCACCAATGGTGGCTGCGGATGGAGTCCAGCTCCAGCGCCTGGGCGAGAAAAAGGGGGTTCAAGGGGGGGGGCAGCACCCCAAAAACTTGGGGACCTCAAAACCCCCCCATTAGCACTGCAGGAACCTCCATAGGAACACCAAGAACAGTCCAGAGGGGCACCAGGAACCCAACCCGTGGGGTTTTGGGGGGACCCAGGGATCCAGATTTAGTGCCTGGGGGAGAAAAAGGGGGTTCAATGTGGGGGCAGCACCCCAAAAACGTGGGAACCCCAAAACCCCCCCATTAGGACTCCTGAACCCTCCATAGGGACACCAAGAACCTCCCAGAGGAGCACCAGGAAGCCAACCCATGGGGTTTTGGGGGGACCCGGGGGTCCAGATTTAGTGCCTGGGGGAGAAAAAGGGGGTTCAAGGGCAGGAGCAACACCTCAAAAACTTGGGGACCCCAAAATGCCCCCATAGGAACCCCAGGAACCTCCATAGGGACACCAAGAACCTCCATAGGGACCTCAATCCATGGGGACACAGAGGCTTCGGGGGTCCCAGGAGCGTTTGGGGGGGTCTCAGGGGGTTTTGGGGGGTCTCAGGGGGTTTTGAGGGGTCTCAGGAGGCTTTGGGGGGGTCTCATGGGGGTTTGGGGGCTCTCAGAGTTGGGGGGTCTCGGGGGTTTTGGGGGGTCTCGGGGGGGTTGGAGGGTCTCAGGGTGGTTTGGGAGCTCTCAGGGGGGTTTTGGGGTGTCTCGGGGGTTTTGGGGTGCCTCGGGGGGTTTTGGGGTCCCACCTGGCTGATGGCGGTGGCCGGCAGCGCCCCGGGCAGGTCCTGCTTGTTGGCGAAGACCAGGAGGGTGGCACCGGCCAAGCGCTGCGGACGCCTCCGTGTCACCCCCCGATCACCCCCCCCCATCACCCCCGGGGACCCCCAGAGCACCCCCAGAGCCTCCATGAGCCCCCCCAGAGACCCCCTGAACCCCACCAGGATCTCCATCACCACCATGGTCCCACCACGCCCCATGTTCTCCCTGACCCCCATATCCCCCCATATCCCCCATATCCCCCCATATCCCCCCATATCCCCCCCATATCCCCCCCATATCCCCCCATATCCCTCCATATCCCCCCATATCCCTCCATATCCCCCCATATCTGCCCATATCCCCCCATATCCCCCATATCCCCCATATCCCCCATATCCCCATATCCCCATATCCCCCCCATATCCCCCCATATCCCCCCATATCCCCCCATATCCCCCCATATCCCCCATATCCCCCCATATCCCCCCATATCCCCATACCCCCATATCCCCCCATATCCCCCCATATCCCCCATATCCCCCCATATCCCCATATCCCCCATATCCCCCCCATATCTCCCCATATCCCCCATATCCCCCCCATATCCCCCCCTGTCCCCCCATATCCCCCTGTCCCCCCGTCCCCGGGTCACCTCCTCGCGCAGCAGCCCGCGCAGCTCGTGGGCGCAGAGCTGCAGGCGCTGCCGATCGCCGCTGTCGACCACCCAGATGAGACCGTCGGTGCTCTCAAAGTAGTTTCGCCAATAGGAGCGCAGAGAGCTCTGACCGCCCACGTCCCACACGTTCAGTTTGAACCTGGCAACACCCCCGGGGGGGGCATTGACAGATAAGATGGCCGACAAAACGGCCACGAACATGGCCATCAACATGGCTGCCAATATGGCAGCAAACATGACCATCAATAGGGTGGCCAACATGGCTGCCACTACGGCCATCAACATGGCTGCCAATATGACTGCCAACACAATCATCAACATGGCTGCCAATATGGCTGCCAAGAAGAACATCAACATGGCTGCCAATATGGCCGCCAAGAAGGGCATCAAAATGGCTGCCAATATGGCTGCCAACACAACCATCAACATGGCTGCCAGTATGGCTGCTAACACAATCATCAAGATGGCTGCCAACATGGCCGCCATCACAATCATCAACATGGCTGCCAATATGGCTGCGAAGGACATCAATATGGCTGCCAATATGGCCATCAAAATGGCTGCCAATACGGCTATCAACATGGCTCCCAATATGACTGCCAATATGGCCGCCAACAAGGACATCAAAATGGCTGCCAATACGGCTGCCAATATGGCTGCCAACATAGCCATCGACATGGCTCCCAATATGGCTGCCAACACAACCATCGACATGGCTGCCAATATGGCCATCAACATGGCTGCCAATATGGCTGCCAACACAGCCATCAAAATGGCTGCCAATATGGCCACCAGCAAGGATATCAAAATGGCTGCCAATATGGCCGTCAACATGCCTGCCAATATGGCTGCCAAGAAGGCCATCTTGGCAGCCATATTGGCAGCTATGTTGATGGCCTTCTTGGCAGCCATATTGACAGCCATATTGATGATCGTGTTGGCAGCCATATTGGCAGCCATGTTGATGATTGTGTTGGCAGCCATATTGGCAACCATGTTGATGATTGTGTTGGCAGCCATATTGGCAGCCATGTTGATGGTTGTGTTGGCAGCCATATTGGCAGCCATGTTGATGATTGTGTTGGCAGCCATATTGGCAGCCATATTGATGATTGTGTTGGCAGCCATATTGGCAGCCATGTTGACAGCCATATTAGCAGCCATATTGGCAGCCATTTTAATGATTGTGTTGGCAGCCATATTGGCAGCCATGTTGGCAGCCATGTTGATGGTTGTGTTGGCAGCCATATTGGCAGCCATATTGATGATTGTGTTGGCAGCCATATTGGCAGCCATGTTGACAGCCATATTGGCAGCCATGTTGATGATTGTGTTGGCAGCCATATTGGCAGCCATGTTAATGATTGTGTTGGCAGCCATATTGGCAGCCATGTTGATGATTGCATTGGCAGCCATATTGGCAGCCATGTTGACAGCCATATTGGCAACCATATTGGCAGCCTTGTTGATGGCCAATATGGCTGCCAGTATGGCCGCCATCACAATCATCAACATTGCTGCCAATATGGCCGCCAAGAAGGCCATCAACATGGCTGCAAATATAGCTGCCAATATGGCCATCAACATGGTTGCCAATATGGCTGCTAACACAATCATCAACATGGCTGCCAATATGGCTGCCTATATGGCCATCAACATGGCTAACAATATGGCTGCCAGCAAAATCATCAATATGGCTGCCAATATGGCTGCTAAGATGGCCATCAACACGGCTGCCAATACGGCTGCCAACACAACCATCAACATGGCTGCCAATATGGCTGCCAACACAACCATCAACATGGCTGCCAATATGGCTGCCAACACAGCCATCAACATGGCTGCCAATATGGCTGCCAACACTATCATCAACATGGCTGCCAATATGGCTGCCAACACAACCATCAACATGGCTGCCAATATGGCTGCCAACACTATCATCAACATGGCTGCCAATATGGCTGCCAACACAGCCATCAAGATGGCTGACAATATGGCTGCCAAGAAGGACATCAACATGGCTGCCAATATGGCTGCCAACACAGCCATCAACATGGCTGCCAATAAGGCTGCCAACAGAGTCATCAACGTGGCTGCCAATATGGCTGCCAAAAGAGCCATCAACATGGCTGCCAATATGGCTGCCTATATGGCCATCAATATGGCTGCCAATATGGCCATCAACATGGCTGACAATATGGCTGCCAACGCAGCCATCAAAATGGCTACCAATATGGCTGCCAATATGGCCGCCAACAAGGACATCAAAATGGCTGCCAATATGGCTGCCAATATGGCCATCAACATGCCCGCCAATATGGCTGCCAAGAAGGCCATCTTGGCAGCCATATTGGCAGCCATGTTGGCGGCCATATTGGCAGCCATGTTGATGATTGTGTTGGCAGCCATATTGGCAGCCATGTTGATGATTGCATTGGCAGCCATATTGGCAGCCATGTTGACAGCCATATTGGCAGCCATATTGGCAGCCATGTTGATGATTGTGTTGGCAGCCATATTGGCAGCCATATTGATGATTGCGTTGGCAGCCATATTGGCAGCCATGTTGACAGCCATATTGGCAGCCATATTGGCAGCCATGTTGATGGTTGTGTTGGCAGCCATATTGGCAGCCATGTTGACAGCCATATTGGCAGCCATATTGGCAGCCATGTTGATGATTGTGTTGGCAGCCATATTGGCAGCCATGTTGACAGCCATATTGGCAGCCATGTTGATGATTGTGTTGGCAGCCATATTGGCAGCCATGTTGATGATTGTGTTGGCAGCCATGTTGATGATTGTGTTGACAGCCATATTGGCAGCCATGTTGATGATTGTGTTGGCAGCCATATTGGCAGCCATGTTGATGGCTGTGTTGGCATCCATATTGACAGCCATGTTGATGATTGTGTTGGCAGCCATATTGGCAGCCATGTTGACAGCCATATTGGCAGTCATATTGGCAGCCATGTTGACAGCCTTATTGGCAGCCATGTTGATGGCTGTGTTGGCAGCCATATTGGCGGCCATGTTGATGGTTGTGTAGGTGGCCATATCTGCAGCCATGTTGATGTCCTTCTTGGCAGCCATATTTGCAGTCATGTTGATGGCTGTGTTGGCAGCCATATTGGCAGCCTTGTCGATGTCCTTCTTGGCAGCCATATTGGCAGCCATATTGATGTCCTTATTGGCAGCCATATTGGCAACCATGTTAATGATTCTGTTGGCAGCCATATTGACAGCCATATTGGCAGCCATGTTGACAGCCATATTGGCAGCCATGTTGATGGTCGTGTTGGCAGCCATATTGACAGCCATGTTGATGGCCGTGTTGGCAGCCATATTGGCAGCCATGTTTATGGCTGTGTTGGCAGACATATTGGCAGCCATGTTGATGGTTGTGTAGGTGGCCATATTGGCAGCCATGTTGATGGCTATATAGGCAGCCATATCGGCAGCCATGTCGATGTCCTTCTTGGCAGCCATATTGGCAGCCATGTTGATGTCCTTATTGGCAGCCATATTGGCAGCCATGTTAATGATTGTGTTGGCAGCCATATTGGCAGCGATGTTGATGATTGTGATGGCAACCATATTGGCAGCCATGTTGATGGCCAATATGGCTGCCAGTATGGCCGCCATCACAATCATCAACATGGCTGCCAATATGGCCGCCAAGAAGGCCATCAACATGGCTGCAAATACAGCTGCCAATATGGCCATCAACATGGTTGCCAATATGGCTGCTAACACAATCATCAACATGGCTGCCAATATGGCTGCCAACACAGCTATCAACATGGCTGCCAATATGGCTGCCAATACGGCCATCAACATGGCTGCCAATATGGCTGCCAGCACAATCATCAACATGGCTGCCAATATGGCTGCTAAGAAGGCCATCAACATGGCTGCCAATATGGCTGCCAACACAACCATCAACATGGCGGCCAACATGGTTGCCACTACGGCCATCAACATGGCTGCCAATATGGCTGCCAACACAATCATCAACATGGCTGCCAATATGGCTGTCAACATGGTTGCCAATATGGCTGCTAACACAATCATCAACATGGCTGCCAATATGGCTGCCAACACAGCTATCAACATGGCTGCCAATATGGCTGCCAATACGGCCATCAACATGGCTGCCAATATGGCTGCCAATATGGCTGTCAACATGGCTGCCAATATGGCTGCCAACACAACCATCAACATGGCGGCCAACATGGTTGCCACTACGGCCATCAACATGGCTGCCAATATGGCTGCCAACACAATCATCAACATGGCTGCCAATATGGCTGTCAACATGGCTGCCAATATGGCTGCCTATATGGCCATCAACACAATCATCAACATGGCTGCCAATATGGCTGCCAATAAGGACATCAACATGGCTGCCAATATGGCCACCAACACGACCATCAACATGGCTGCCAATATGGCTGCCAACACAACCATCAACATGGCTGCCAATATGGCTGCCAACATGACCACCATGACCACCCTCATGGCCAATAGCACCGCTGTGGCCACCACCCTGGCTAACAGGGCCATTGTGGCTACAACCATGATCAACATGGCCGCTAGTGGCCACCATATGACCAATAAGACCATCGCGCCCAGCTCCCTGACCTTTGTGGCCACCATGTCGACCACCATGGCCAATAACCCCACTGGGGCTACCAGCGCGACCACCATGGCCACCATCATGACCAACAAGACCACTGTGGCCACCACGATCACCGCCATGGTGCATAAGACCACCGTGGCCACCACCCTGACCTACAAGACCACTGTGGCCACCACCATGACCACTGTGGCCACCACCCCCGTGGCCCACAGGGCCGCCGTGGCCACCGTCGTGGCCGCCGTGGCCGCTCACCCGCGGTGCTCAAGGGTTTTGATGTTGAAGCCCAGGGTGGGGGAGATGGTGGCCACGTCCTCCCCGTTGAAGCGCTTCAGCAGCGTCGTCTTCCCGGCGTTGTCCAGACCCCTGCGAGGAGGGGGTGGGGCATGAGGACACGCCCTCTACATAGCCACGCCCCTCTACGAAGTCACGCCCTCCCAGTGCAGCACCTCCCATTGGGCTTAGCCTCTTCCTCACCCATGTGACCGATCACACCCCCTGTAAAGCCACGCCCACCTCAATGTGGCCACGCCCCCAAGGGCCAAATATGGTCACACGCCTTCCATTGTGGCTCCTTCCTTACAGGCCACGCCTCCCAAAACAGCGCATTCACCTGACCACGCCCCCTCAGAGATCAGTCATCTGGCCACGCCCCCAGACCACGCCCCTCCAAAACATATTGGGCAGCTAGCCACGCCTCCCTCCCGGTACAGTCCCCGCCTACCGCTTTGGCCACGCCCCCTCCCGGAGAGCCCAGGGCTCTGACCACGCCCCCAGCTCCTGTCATTGCCTCCCCCGCCCCTCCCTTTCAGCCCCCCTCGACTGCCCCCACCCCCCTACCCCCTCCCCTCCCGCCATTTCAGCCCCCCCATTCCAAGACCGTCGCCCTCCTCCTCCCCCCCCACAGCCCTCCCCCCATCCCTCCTGCCCCCCCCCATCCCGGTGCCCCCCCCTTCCCCTCACAGCACGAGCAGCCGCAGTTCCCGCTCCTTCTCCCGCATCTTCTTCAGGATGGTCAGCAGCCCCATGGCCGCCGCGCGCCGCCGACAGGCCACGCCCCCTGCCGGGGCCGCGCCCCCTTCGAACGCATTGGCCAACACCGCCCCAAAAAACCCGCCCGCTCCCTGAAGCCACGCCTATTTCACCTCCCATTGGCTGCCGCAGCCAAGACACGCCCCCTTGTCGCGTCACGTGATCGTATTGAAGCGAGCCGTTAACCCCCTCAAGCTCGAGACGAGCCCGCCGACTCCCATTGGCCCGCGCGGCCGCTAAGCCACGCCCCTTCCCCCTCAGAAGGGGCCTTATCGCCCCCCATTCTCCCCTTACGGCCCCCCACTTCCCCCTTATTGCCCCCATTTCACCCCTTATTGCCCCCATTCCCTACTTATTGGCCCCATTCTCCCCTTATGTCCCCCCATTTCCCCCTTATTCTCCCCGTTTCCCTCTTATTGCCCCCCCTTATTGCCCCCATTTCCCCCTTATTCCCCCCTTATTGCCCCCACTCCCCTTCTCCTCAGACCACGCCCCCTCACCTCCCACAGCCCCGCCCCTAAGCCACGCCCTCTCTCTCAAGCCCCGCCCCCTCCGGCGGCGGGAGGACCCAAGGCGGGGCGGCGGGGCGGTTCAGGGGGGGCCCTCATGGATTTCGGGGGGGGGGCCCGGGTCCGCCATGGCCGCCCTGAGCCTCCTCGTGCCGCTGCTGCTGCTGCTGCTGCCCCCGGTCCGGCCCGAGGGGCCCGGCTGCCGCCTGCGCTGTAAGGGACCCCCCCCAAAGGCACCCCCCAAACCGGGACCCCCACAAAGGGACCCCCCCAAACCGAGACCCCCCCCCTCCAAAGGGACCCCCCCCAAAGGGACCCCCCCAAACCCAGGATCCCCTCCCATTCCACCATTTTTGGGTGCCCCCCCTCCCGCCCCGTTACACCCTCCCCTGGTTCCCTCACCCTTTTGGGTCCCCACTTTGTTTTCCCCTCACATTGGTTCCGCCCCAATTCCCACCCCCATTGTCCCTCTATTACCCTTATTGCCCCCAATCCCCCCTTTATGGCCCCCAATCTCCCCCCTTATTACCCCTCATTCCTCCCTTATTGCCCCCATTCCCCCTTATTGCCCCTCATTCCTCCCTTATTGCCCCCATTCCCCCTTATTGCCCCCCCATTTCCCCCCTTATTGATCACCATTCCCCCCTTATTGCCCCCACTCTCCCCTTATTGCCCCCCATTCCCCCCCTTACTGCCCTGTATTGCCCCCATTCCCCCTTTATTGCCCCTTATTGCCCTCCATTCCCCCCTTATTGCCCCCATTCCCCCCATTCCCCCTTTATTGCCCCCATTCCCTCCGTTATTGCCCCCATTCCCCCCTTATTGCCCCCATTCCCCCCCTTATTGCCCCCATTCACCCCCTTATTGCCCCCATTCTCCCCGTTATTGCCCCGTTCCCCCTTATTTCCCCCCATTCCCCCCCTTATTGCCCCCATTCCCCCCTTATTGCCCCCATTCACCCCCTTATTGCCCCCGTTCCCCCTTATTTCCCCCCATTCACCCCCTTATTTCCCCCCATTCACCCCCTTATTGCCCCCGTTCCCCCCTTATTGCCCCCCGTTCCCCCCTGATCGCCCCGGTTGCCCCCCAGGGGTGCAGGTGGGTCCGGGGGCCGGGGGGTGCCGGGGGGGCTCCGCGGGCGCCTGTGTGGGTCACTGCGAGTCCAGCGCCGTCCCCTCACCCCACGGCGCCCCACGGCCCCTCAGCGCCCGCGCCCAGTGCTGCGCCATGGCTGCCGTCCGCAGGGTGAGCCCCGGGGACCCCCGGGGACCCCCAGGGACCCCCAGTGTTCCCCAGTAACCCCCAGGGACCCCCAGTAACCCCCAGTGCCCCCCAGTGCCCCCCAGTGCTGCGCCATGGCCGCCATCCGCAGGGTGAGCCCCGGGGACCCCCAGGGACCCCCAGTAACCCCCAGGGACCCCCAGTGCCCCCCAGTAACCCCCAGGGACCCCCAGTGCTGCGCCATGGCCGCCGTCCGCAGGGTGAGCCCCGGGGACCCCCAGTGCCCCCCAGTAACCCCCAGGGACCACCAGGGACCCCCAGTGCCCCCCAGTGCCCCCCAGTGCTGCGCCATGGCCGCCGTCCGCAGGGTGAGCCCCGGGGACCCCCAGGGACCCCCAATGCCCCCCAGTGCTCCCCAGTAACCCCCAGGGACCCCCAGTAAGCCCCAGGGACCCCCAGTGCTGCGCCATGGCCGCCTTCTGCAGGGTGAGCCCCGGGGACCCCCAGTGACCCCCAGTAACCCCCCAGTGCCCCCCAGTGCCTCCCAGTAACAGCCGGTGCCTCCCAGTGCTGCCCCAGTAACTCTCAGTAGCTCCCCAGGGCCTTCCCAGTAACCCCCAGTGCCTCCCAGTAAGCCCTGGCAACTCTCAGTGCCTTCCCAGTAACCCCCAGTGCTTCCCAGTCCTGCCCCAGTAACCCCCAGTGCCTCCCAGTAAGCCCTGGCAACTCTCAGTGCCTTCCCAGTAACCCCCAGTGCTTCCCAGTCCTGCCCCAGTAACTCCCAGTGCCTCCCAGTAACCCCCAGTAAGCCCTGGTAACTATCAGTGCCTTCCCAGCGCCCCCAGTAATCCCCAGTGCCTCCCAGTGCTGCCCCAGTAACTCTCAGAGTCTTCCCAGTAATCCCCAGGGCCTCCCAGTAACTCTCAGTAACACCCAGGAACTCTCAGTGCCTTCCCAGTAACAACCAGTGCTGCCCCAGTAACTCCCAGTAACTCTCAGTAGCTCCCCAGGGCCTTCCCAGTAACCCCCAGTGCAATCCCAGTAACCCCAGTAACCCTCAAGGTTCTCCCAGTAACTCTCAGTAATTCTCACTCACCTTCAGGGCCCTCCCAGTAACCCCCAGTGCTGCCCCAGTAACTCCCAGTAACTCTCAAAGCTCTCCCAGTAACTCCCAGAGCCTTCCCAGTAACTCCCAGTAGCTCTCAGTAACCCTCCAGGGTCCTCCCAGTAACCCCCAGGGCTGTGGGGGGGCTCTATGGGGAGCTCAGATTTTGGGGGGCTGTGGGGGGGGGTCTTTATGGGGGGTCAGATTTTGGGTGGACTGTGGGGGGGGTCGTAATGGGGGGGGTGTCTCATGTTTTGGGGGGCTGTGGGGGGTCCCTACGGGGGTCTCATGTTTTTGGGGGGCTGTGGGAGGATCCCTACGGGGGGGTCAGGTTTTGGGGTGCCCCCCCCAGGTCCGGGTGACCCTGCAGTGCCCGGGGGGGCCCCGGCGGCTCCGCACCCTCTCGGCCGCATCCTGCCGCTGCGACGCCTGCACCTTCGCCCGGTACTGACCCTCCCGGGAGCCCCCCAAAATCTGGGGGGGCCCCCCCGACATGCTGACCCCTCCCTCAAACTTCTGGGGACCCCCCCCAATTCCTTCCTGCCCCACAAACTCCTTCCCCCCCCAAAGCTCTGGGGGACCCCCCCAATATCGGGGACCTTCCCCAATTTTGAGTTCCCCCCCAATATGGGGGACCCCTCCCCAGATCTCTTGGGGACCCCACTAAGCTCTGGGAGTTCCCCTCCCAATTTTGGGGTCCCCCAATCTCTTGGGGACCCTCCCCAATTTTGGGGACCCCTCCAAGCTCTGGCGGTCCCCCCGTCTCTTGGGGACCCCCCTAGTTTCGGCCCCCTCCCCCAAACCCTGTGGACCCCCTAAACTCTTGCTTCCCCCACCAACCCTTCTTGCCCCCCCAAACCCTGGGGACCCCACCTGAATTTTGGGGACACCCCCAGGTCTTTGGGACCCCCCCAAATATCGAGGTGTCCCCCCCGGGACTATTAAACAGCTCTGCGTGTGAAATGGGGGTCGGAGTTTGGGGGTACCCTGTATTTGGGGGGGGGGGCATAGGGAGGTTTGGGGGGGTTCCTGTATTTGAGGGGGCAAAGGGGGGGTTTGTCGGGGTCCCTATATTTGGGGGGGGCATAGGGGGTTTTGGGGGGGTGCCTATATTTGGGGGGTTCAGGGGGTTTTGAGGGGGTCCCTGTATTTGAGGGGGGGTTCAGGAAGTTTGGGGGGTCCCTATATTTGGGGAGGGCTCAGGGGGGTTTGGGAAGGCACAGGGGTTTGGGGGGGTCCCTATATTTGAGGGGGGCATAGGGGGGTTTGGGGGGGTCCCTATATTTGGGGGGGGCATAGGGGAGTTTGGGGGGTCCCTGTATTTGAGGGGGGGTTCAGGGGGTTTGGGGGGGTCACTATATTTGGGGGTCACAGGGGGGTTTGGGGGGGTGCCTATATTTGGGGGGCAAAGGGGGGGTTTGGGGGGTCCCTATATTTCGGGAGGGCTCGGGGGGGGTGGGGGGGCACAGGGGTTTGGGGGGTCCCTATATTTGGGGGGTTCAGGGGGTTTTGGGGGGTCCCTGTATTTGGGGGGGGCACATTCCTGCTCCCCAACTCCCATCTCTGCCTATGGGGGGGCGGTACCGGAAGTTCCCTTGACAGCGGCCGAGCCAAACCCGGAAGCCGTACCGGAAGTGCCTACTGGGTCTCAGCCCACGAGACCGGAAGCGGCGGGCTCAGACCGGAAGTGGCGGCGGCGGCGGCTCCGGGATGAGGCGCTGGAGCCCCGCGGCGTGGCCCGAGGCGCTGAAGGCGCGGGCGGCGCGGTACGCGCTGGAGCGATCGCTCGGGCCCTTCCTGGAGGAGCGGCTGCGCCTCGAGCAGCTCAGCCTCGACCTGCGCGGCGGCACCGGCTGCCTGCGGCACCTGCGGCTGCGGGCACAGGTGCGGGGCCCGGTCTGGGGGGATGAGACCCGGTCTGGGGGCGCTGAGCCCCGGTCTGGGGGTGCTGGGACCCGGTCTGGGGGGATGAGACCCGGTCTGGGGGCGCTGAGCCCCGGTCTGGGGGGGCTGAGTCCCGGTCTGGGGGCGCTGAGCCCCGGTCTGGGGGTGCTGGGACCCGGTCTGGGGGGCTGAGTCCCGGTCTGGGGGCGCTGGGACCCGGTCTGGGCAGATTGAGATCCAGTTATGGGGTGCTGAGTCCCGATCTGGGGGTGCTGGGACCCGATCTGGGGGGGCTGAGTCCCGATCTGTGGGTGCTGAGTCCCGGTCTGGGAGGGCTGAGTCCCGATCTGGGGGTGCTGAGTCCCGGTCTGGGGTGCTGGGACCCGATTTGGGGGGGCTGAGTCCCGGTCTGGGGGTGCTGAGCCCCGATCTGGGCAGATTGAGATCCAGTTATGGGGTGCTGAGTCCCGATCTGGGAGCGCTGAGTCCCGATCTGGGAGGGCTGAGCCCCGGTCTGGGGGGGCTGAGTCCCAATCTGGGGGTGCTGGGACCCGATCTGGGGGGGCTGAGTCCCGGTCTGGGAGGGCTGAGCCCCGGTTTGGGGGCGCTGAGTCCCGATCTGGGGGTGCTGAGCCTCGGTCTGGGCAGATTGAGATCCAGTTATGGGGTGCTGAGTCCCGATCTGGGGGGGCTGAGCCTCGGTCTGGGGGTGCTGAGTCCCGATCTGGGGGTGCTGAGTCCCGATCTGGGGGGGCTGAGTCCCAATCTGGGGGTGCTGAGCCCCGGTCTGGGCAGGTTGAGATCCAGTTATGGGGTGCTGGGACCCGATTTGGGGTGCTGAGTCCCGATCTGGGAGGGCTGAGCCCCGGTCTGGGGGTGCTGAGACCCGATCTGGGGGTGCTGGGCCCCGGTCTGGGGGTGCTGAGCCCCGATCTGGGGGTGCTGAGTCCCGATCTGGGGGCGCTGAGACCCGATCTGGGGGC
The DNA here is from genome assembly GCF_017976375.1 of Cuculus canorus. NCBI lineage: Eukaryota > Metazoa > Chordata > Aves > Cuculiformes > Cuculidae > Cuculus > Cuculus canorus. Next base: position 251,329 of record NC_071434.1, read on the forward strand.
GCTGGGGCCCGATCTGGGGGTGCTGAGACCCGATCTGGGGTGCTGGGGCCCGATCTGGGGGTGCTGAGTCCCGATCTGGGGGGGCTGAGTCCTGATCTGTGGGGGCTGGGACCCGATCTGGGGTGCTGGGACCCGATCTGGGGGCGCTGAGCCCCGGTCTGGGGGGCTGAGTCCCGATCTGGGGGTGCTGAGACCCGATCTGGGGGGCTGAGTCCCGATCTGGGGGTGCTGAGTCCCTATCTGGGGGTGCTGGGACCCGATTTGGGGGGCTGAGTCCCGATCTGGGGGCGCTGAGCCCCGATCTGGGGGTGCTGAGTCCCGATCTGGGGGCGCTGAGACCCGATCTGGGGGTGCTGGGGCCCGATCTGGGGGTGCTGAGACCCGATCTGGGGTGCTGGGGCCCGATCTGGGGGTGCTGAGTCCCGATCTGGGGGGGCTGAGTCCCGATCTGTGGGGGCTGGGACCCGATCTGGGGTGCTGGGACCCGATCTGGGGGTGCTGGGACCCGGTCTGGGGGTGCTGGGACCCGATCTGGGGTGCTGGGACCCGATCTGGGGGTGCTGAGCCCCGGTCTGGGGGTGCTGGGACCCGATTTGGGGTACTGAGTCCCGATCTGGGGGTGCTGAGTCCCGGTCTGGGGGTGCCGAGTCCCGCTTTGGGCAGATTGAGATCCAGTTATGGGGCACTGAGTCCCAATCTGGGGTGTTGGGGGTCCCTATTTTGGGGGTGTGTTTCCCGTTTTAGGGGGGTCCCATTTTGTGGGGTGTGTCTCATTTTTGGGGTGCTGCCCCCCTATTTCCCCTCCCTACACACCGGATGTGAGCCTGGAGGCTCCTGCTTTGGGGTCTCCTGGTTTGGGGTCTCCTGGTTTGGGGTCTCCTGGGTTTTGGGGCTCCTGGTTTGGGGGTGTCCTGACTTCAGGGGGGGCCCATTTTAGGGGGGTGTCTTTCAATTTTGGGGGTATCTCTCATTTTTGGGGTGCTGCCCCCCTATTTCCCCTCCCTACACACCGGATGTGAGCCTGGAGGCTCCTGCTTTGGGGTCTCCTGGTTTGGGGTCTCCTGGGTTTTGGGGCTCCTGATTTGGGGGTGTCCTGACTTCAAGGGGTCCCTATTTTGGGGGTGTGTTTCCCGTTTTAGGGGGGGGTCCCGTTTTGTGGGGTATCTCTCATTTTCGGGGTGCTGCCCCCCCTGTTTCCCCTCCGCACACACCGGATGCGACCCTGGAGGCTCCTGCTTTGGGGTGTCCTTGTTCAGACCTTCCTGGGTTTTGGGGCTCCTGGTTTGGGGGTGTCCTGACTTCAGGGGGGCCCCATTTTAGGGGGGTGTCTCTCAATTTTGGGGGTATCTCTCATTTTTGGGGTGCTGCCCCCCCTGTTTCCCCTCCGCACACACCGGATGCGACCCTGGAGGCTCCCGCTCTGGGCTCTCCTGGGTTTGGGGGTGCCCCTCATTTTCGGGGTGCTGCCCCCCCCTTTTCCCCCCGCAGGCGTTGGACGCGGTGCTGCGGGCGCCGCTGGAGCTGCGCGAGGGCTGCGTGGGAGCCGTGTGGGTGTCGGTGCCGTGGGCGGCGCTCAGCGCCCGTCCCTGCAGCGTGCGGCTCTGCGGGCTGCGCCTCGCCCTGCGCCCCCGTCAGTCGCCCCCCGGGGTGCCCCCCCGTCACCCCCGTGTCACCCCCCTGTGTCCCCCCATTACCCCCCGGGACTCCCTGTCACCCCCATGTCCCCCGTCACCCCCCGGGACCCCCCATCACCCCCATTTCCCATGTCACCCCCATGTCCCCCCGTCACCCCCAGGACCTCCCATCACCCCCCCCCGTGTCCCCCCGTCTCCCCCATGTCCCCCCGTCACCCCTGTGTCGCCCTGTCACCCCCTCGTGTCCCCCCATCTCCCCCATGTCACCCCCTGTCACCCCTCCGTATCCCCCCGTCACCCCCAGTCCCATGTCACCCCCCCGTCATCCCCCATGTCCCCCCATTACCCCCCCGGGTCCCCCCGTCACCCCCCGTGTCACCCCCTGTCACCCCCGGGACCCCCTGTCACCCCCGTTTCCCATGTCACCCCCGTGTCCCCCCGTCACCCCCCGTGTTCCCCCGTCACCCCCCGGGACCCCCCATCACCCCCCGTGTCCCCCTGTCACCCCCATGTCCCCCCATCACCCCCATTTCCCATGTCACCCCCATGTCCCCCCATCACCCCCCGTGTCCCCTCATCACCCCCATGTCACCCCCTGTCACCCCCCATGTCCCCCGGTCACCCCCCATGTACCACTGTCACCCCCCATGTCCCCCTGTCACCCCCATGTCCCCCGTCACCCCCCATGTCCCCCCGTCACCTCCGTGTCCCCCATGTCCCCCTGTCACCCCCCGGGACCCCCTGTCACCCCCATTTCCCATGTCACTCCCATTTCCCATGTCACCCCCATGTCTCCCTGTCACCCCCCATGTCCCCCAGTCACCCCCCCATGTCCCCCTGTCACCCCCATGTCCCCCTGTCACTCCCCAGGACCCCTTGTCACCCCACATGTCCCCATGTCACCCCCATGTACCCCCATCACCCCCCTGTGTCCCCCTGCCTCCCCCATGTCCCCCCGTGTCCCCCCGTCACCCCCCCCATGTCCCCCCGTCACCCCCTCGTGTCCCCCCATCACCCCCCGGGACCCCCCGTCACCCCTATGTCCCCCCATCACCCCCATGTCCCCCTGTCACTCCCGGGACCCCGTCACCCCATGTCCCCCATCACCCCCCCATGTCACCCCCCCATGTCCCGCTGTCACCCCCCCAATCTCTATCCTTATCAACGCCCCCCAGTTGTCACCCCTTTTTGTCACCCCTTCTCATGTCCTTTGCGCCCCCCCCAGTTAATTGAGGGGGGTCCCACTCCCCCTGTCGTCGTCCCCCAATCCCTGTGTGCCCCCCCAAATCCGCCCGGCAATTGGGGGGGGGATCCCAGTCCCCGTGGTGCCCCCCCCAATCCCTGTGTGTCCCCCACTCCCCCCAGGACAGCCGGGGGGTCCCGATGCCGCTGCCCCCCCCGCGGAGCCGCAGGAGCCGGGCCGGGCGCCCCCCCCAGAATCGCCCCCCCTGGAAGGGCTGGAGGCGTTGGCCCTCACCATCGACTCAGGTTGGGGGGCTGGGAGTGATTTGGGGGGGCACACGGGGGGTTTGGGGGGGCTGTGAGTGATTTGGGGGTGCACCCGGGGGGTTTGGGGGGGGCTGGGAGTGATTTGGGGGGAAACCCAGGCGGTCTGGGGGGGCTAGGAGTGATTTAGGGGGACACCCAGGGGTTGGGGGGGCTGGGAGTGATTTGAGGGGGCACCTGGGGGGTTTGGGGGGGGCTAGGAGTGATTTGGGGGAGCGCCCGGGGGGTTTGGGGGGGGGAGCTGAGTGGTTTTGGGGGGCACCCAGGGGGCTGAGTGGATTGGGGGGGGTCCCAGTGGTTTGGGGGGGCTTGGGGGGGTGGTTAGTGGTTTGGGGGGGCCTGGGGGGGGGTCTGAGGGGTTTGGGGGGGACCCAGGGGGACTGGGGGGGGGGGTGTCTGAGGGTTGAGGGGGGTTATTTTTGGGGGGGGGGTGGGGAGGTCAGGAGGTGTTTGGGAGAGTCTGGGGGGGTTTAGGGGGTGTCTGAGGGGTCTGGGGGGGGCTCTAAGGGTCTGGGGGGGCTCTAAGGGTTTGGGGGGGCTCTAAGGGTTTTGGGGGGGCCACGTGTGACACCCCTTTCCCCCCCCCAGTGCTGCGGCGGCTGCGGGTGGAGCTGGAGGACGCGGTGCTGGTGGTGGAGCTGCCGGGGGGGAACGTGGAGCTGCGGCTGCCGAGGTTTGGGGGGGGGCACAAAGGGGGGGTACGGGGGGGCCATAGGGGGGCTGTGGGGGGGGGCTGGAGCTGTGGAGGCTGAGGGGGGGGCACAGGGGGGCTGGGGGGGGTCTCATGGGTGGGTTTGGGGGGGCACAGGGGCTTTGGGGGGGGGTCTGGGGGTGTAGCAGCCCTTTTGGGGGGTTGGGGGGGGGCGTTCAGGGTGTTGGGGGGGGGGTTTGAAGGGCCCCCCCGTTTCTAAACGTGCTTTGTCTCTCTTTGCCCCCCTCCCAGGGTGGAATATGAGGATGAGGGGGGGCCGGAGGTGGGGCCCCCCCCGGTGCTGCTGAAGGGGCTGCGGCTCTGGGACCCCACAGTGTGCTGGGAGGAGCTGCCCCCCCCCGGGGAGACGGTACGGAACCCCCAAAACCCCCCCTGAAACCGTCCCAAAATCCCCCCTGGGGAGATGGTATGGACCCCCCAAAACCCCCCCCCGGGGAGACGGTATGGACCCCCCAAAACCCCCCCAATACCCCCTCGGGGAGACGGTACGGAACCCCCAAAACCCCCCCCCGGGGAGCCGGTATGGACCCCCCAATACCCCCACCAAACCCCCCCCAAAGCCCCCCCCAGGGAGCCGGTATGGACCCCCCCAAAACCCCCCCGAAACCCCCCCCCCAGGGAGCCGGTACGGACCCCCAAAACCCGCCCCGAAACCCCCCCAATACCCCCCCTGGGGAGCCGGTACAGACCCCCCAAAACCCCCCCAATAACCCCCCCCCAAAACCCCCCGATAACCCCCCCAAACCCCCCCCGGGGAGCCGGTATGGACCCCCCAAAACCCCCCCAATAACCCCCCCCCCGAAACCCCCCAATACCCCCCTCGGGCGTCAGTATGGACGCCCCAAAACCCCCCCAATAACCCTTCTCCCAGTGCCCCTCTGGCTGCTCCGTGCCCCCCCCATGCCCCGTCCCCCCCATTTCTGCTCCCCCCCCGATTTTGACCCCCCCTTTTCCACCCCCCCCCCCCCAGGCGCCCCCCCCCGTGCGTGTGGGGTTCAGCCCGGGACCCTCTCAGCTCTCGCTGCGCATCAAACACAACGCAGCGCTGCCCGGACCCACGGTGGGGGGGCACCCATGGGTGCTGGGGGGGAAACTGGGGGTGCTGGGGGGGGCCCGGGGGCGCTGGGGGCTCCCGGGGGTGCTGGGGGGGAGACTGGGGGTGCGGAGGGGGGTCCCATGGGTGCTGGGGGTGCTGGGGGGGGTCCCATGGGTGCTGGGGGGGAGACTGGGGGTGCTGAGGGGGTCCCATGGGTGCTGGGGGGGCCGGGGGGGTCCCATAGGTGCTGGAGGGGGGGCCTGGGGGTCCTGAGGGGGTCCCATGGGTGCTGAGGGGGGGCCTGGGGGTGCTGGGGGGGTCCCGGGGGTGCTGGGGGGGAGACTGGGGGTGCTGGGAGGGTCCTATGGGTGCTGAGGGTGTGCTGAGGGGGGTCCCAGGGGTGCTGGGGGGGTCCCATGGGTGCTGGCGGGGTGCTGGGGGGGGCTTGGGGGTGCTGGGGGGGAAACTGGGGGTGCTGGGGGGGTCCCATGGGTGCTGAGGGGGGACCCATGGGCGCTGAGGGGGTGCTGAGGGCTGCTGGGGGGGAAACTGGGGGTGCTGAGGGTGTCCCATGGGTGCTGGAGGGGTCCCATGGGTGCTGAGGGGGTGCTGGGGGGGAAACTGGGGGTGCTGGGGGGGGACCTGGGGGTGCTGGGAGGGTCCCATGGGTGCTGGGGGGGTCCCGGGGATGCTGGGAGGGGGGGGTCCCATGAGTGTTTGGGGGTGTTCTTGGGGTCCCGGGGGTGCTGGGGGGGTCCCGTGGGGGCACCCATGGGTGCTGGGTTTGGGGGTGCTGAGCTGTGGCACAGGTGGAGGCGGAGGGTAAAGGGGGGGCCCTGCACCTGGCGCTGCCCCCCCCACTGCTGGGGGCCCTGCGGGCGCTGCTGGGGACCCCCGACCCCCCCGGTGAGTGACCCCCGAGACCCCAAAACCTGGGGCCCGGGGGGGGGTAATTTGGGGGGTCGGGGGAGGTATTTTTGGGGTCTGGGGGGGCTGCCTTTGGGGTCGAGGGGGGCTGGTTTTGAGGTGGGGGCATTTTTGGGGGTTCAGGGGGGGCCTTTTGGAGCCCAGAGGGGCGATTTTGGGAGGTGGGGGCTGTTTTGGGGGGGGGTATTTTTGGGGTGCGGGGGGGGTCCTTTTTGAGTCCAGAGGGGCTTTTTTTTTGGGGGGGGGGGGTTGTTTGGGGGGGGTATTTCTGGCGTCTGGGGGGGCTGTTTTGGGGTGCGGGGGTAATTTTTACGGTCTGGGGGGGCTGTATTTGTATTTTGGGGGGGGGTGGATTTTGGGGATCTGGGGGGGCTGTTTTTGAGGTGCCCCCCCCTCCTCTCGCAGAGCCGCCCCCCCCCGCCCGGTGCCGCCCCCTCGGCCCCCAAGACCTGGAGCTGATCGAGAGGGAATTGGGGCGCTGCCTGCGGGGGGGGCGCCCCCCCAGCCTCCCCCCGGCCCAACCTGGCGAAGGTGAGGGGTTGGGGGGGGTCATTGGGGGGGGCCGAGCGGGTGGGAGAGGGTCACTGGGGAAGGGGGGGAGAGATTTGGGGGGGGCCAAGGGGGTGGGGGGGGCACTGGGGGGGTCGTTGGGTGCTGGGGGGGGGTCATGGGTGCTTTGGGGGGGCACTGGGGGGGGTCATTGGGTGTTGGGGGGGTCATAGGTGCTTTGGGGGGGGCACTGGGTGCTTTGGGGGGGCACTGGGGGGGTCTTGGGCGCTTTAGGGGGGGCACTGGGGGGGGTCATTGGGTGCCGGGGGAGGTCATAGGTGCTTTAGGGGGGGCACTGGGTGCTTGGGGGGGGCACTGGGGGTGTCATTGGGTGTTGGGGGGGTCATGGGCGCTTTAGGGGGGGCACTGGGGGGGTCATTGGGTCCTGGGGGGGTCATAGGTGCTTTGGGGGGGCACAGGGTGCTTGGGGGGGGCACTGGGGGGGTCATAGGTGCTTTAGGGGGGGCACTGAGTGTTTGGGGGGGTACTGGGGGGCTCATAAGTGCTTTGGGGGGGGCAGTGGGTGCTTTGGGGGGGCACTGGGGGGGTCATGGGCGCTTTAGGGGGGGCACTGGGGGGGTCATGGGCGCTTTAGGGGGGGCATTGGGTGCTTTGGGGGGGCACTGGGGGGTCATTGGGTGCTGGGGGGGTCATGGGCGCTTTAGGGGGGGCACTGGGGGGGTCAGAGGTGCTTTAGGGGGGGCACTGGGTTTTTGGGGGGGCACTGGGGGGGTCGTTGGGTGCTGGGGGGGTCATGGGTGCTTTAGGGGGGGCACTGATGGGGGTCATTGGGTGCTGGGGGGGTCATGGGTGCTTTGGGGGGGCACTGGGTTCTTGGGGGGGCACTGGGGGGGTCATGGGCGCTTTAGGGGGGGCAGTGGGGGGGTCATGGGCGCTTTAGGGGGGCACTGGGGGGGGTCATTGGGTGCTGGGGGGGTCATGGGTGCTTTGGGGGGGCACTGGGGGGGTCTTGGGTGCTTTAGGGGGGCACTGGGGGGGTCATTGGGTGCTGGGGGGGTCATAGGTGCTTTGGGGGGGCACTGGGGGGGTCACAGGTGCTTTAGGGGGGCACTGGGTGCTTTGGGGGGGCACTGGGGGGGTCATTGGGTGCTGGGGGGGTCATGGGTGCTTTAGGGGGGGCATTGGGTGCTTGGGGGGGCACTGGGGGGGTCATGGGCGCTTTAGGGGGGTCATTGGGTGCGGGGGGGGTCATGGGTGCTTTAGGGGGGGCACTGGGGGGGTCATTGGGTGCTTTAGGGGTGTCATTGGGTGCTGGGGGGGTTCCTGATGTGTGTGTGTGTCCCCCACTTTCAGAGCTCTTCTACTCCATGACGGGGTCACTGGGGGGGGACAGCGCGGCCCCCCCCGAGGGCAGCCCCCCCGCCAGCCCCCCCCCGAGCCCCGCTGTGAGTCGGGGGGGACATTGGGGGTCCGGGGGGGGATTTGGGGGGGGTGGGAGGGACATTGGGGGTCCAAGGGGGGATTTGGGGGGGGTGGGGGGGGCATTGGGGGTCCGGGAGGGGGTGGAAAGGGGGGATTTGGGGGGTGGGGGGGTCTGGGGGGGGCACTGAGGGTGTTGAGGGGGTGATAGGTAGGAAGGGGGGGGGGATTGGGGGGGGTCTTGGGGGTGGGGGGGTATTGAGGGGGGCTGGCTGCGGGGGGGGGGGCTTTGGGGTGTTTTGGGGGGGAGAGGGCCAATATTGACCCCCCCCCCCCCCCCAATTCCAGGGCAGCCCACGGCCGCCCCCCCCTCACAGCTCTGCCCCCCCCGGTGAGAAATGGGGGGGTTTGGGGGGGGGGGGGCCCTCATTCCTGGGAGGTTTGGGGGGGTCCCAGTATTCGGGGGGGGGGGGGGGTGTCTTAGTCCCCTGGGTCTGTTTTGGGGGGGTCCTCCTATTCTGGGGGGGGTCAATAATTCGGGGGGGGGTCTCAGACCCCGGGGTGCATTATTGGGGGGGGTCCCTGTAATTTGGGGGGGCTCTTGAACCCCTGAGTCTTTTATTGGGGTGTTTGGGGGGGTCCCTGTAACTTTGGGGGTGTCTTTGCCTCTTGGATTCTTTTTGGGGGGTCTCGGGGGTGTCTCTATAATTTGGGGGGGGGTCTTTGCCTTTTGGATTCCTTTTGGGGGGTCCCTATAATTTTGGGGGGGGGTCTTTGCTCCTTGGATTCCTTTTGGGGGGGTCTCAGGGGGGTCCCTATAATTTGGGGGGGCTCTTGAACCCCTGAGTCCTTTATTGGGGCTGTTTGGGGGGGGTCCCTGTAATTTTTTTTGGGGGGGTCTTTGCCCCTTGGATTCCTTTTGGGGGTGTTCGGGGGGGGTCGAGGTGTTCTTTAAGTGTGATTTTTGGGGGGGTCTCATTCCCGCTCCCCCAAATGACGCTTCCTCCCCCCCCAGGATGGGGCCCCCCCGGGCGGGGGGGTCTGCGGGTGCGGGTGACGCTGGGGACGGTGACGTTGGTGCTGCCCGAGGGGGGGGCGCCGCCCCCCGATACCTACGAGTGCCTTTGGGGGGGCCCCTGCGGCCACTGCCCCCCCCTCGACAAAGAGCATGGGCTGCCCGGCCCCCACCTCAGGTACAGAGCCCCCCAAATCCCTTTGGGACCCCCCAAATCCCTTTGTCTCCCCAATATCCCTTTGTGTCCCCCCACATCCCTTTGTGCACCCCCATATCCCTTTGTGCCCCCCATATGCCTTTGTGCCCCCCCATCCCTTTGTGCCCCCCATCCCTTTGTGCACCCCCAAATCCCTTTGTGCCCCCTCAAATCCCTTTGTGCCCCCCCACATCCCTTTGTGCCCCCCCATCCCTTTGTGCCCCCCCAAATTCCTTTGTGCCCCCCCACATCCCTTTGTGCCCCCCCATCCCTTTGTGCCCCCTCAAATCCCTTTGTGCACCCCCATATCCTTTTGTGCCCCCCCACATCCCTTTGTGCACCCCCATATCCTTTTGTGCCCCCTCAAATCCCTTTGTGTCCCCCCACATCCCTTTGCCCCCCCACGTCCCCTGTGCCCCCAAAATCCCCTCTCCTGAACCCCTAAACACCCCATTCTGAGATTAAGAGGTGGGGGGGACCCCAAAATCCCTCCCATGAACCCCTAAACATCCAATTCTGAGATTAAGAGGTGGAGAGGGACCCCAAAATCCACCCCCACACACCCCTAAACGCCCAATTCTGAGATTAAGAGTTGGAGAGGGACCCCAAAATCCCTCTCTGCGCCCCTAAACACCCAATTCTGAGATTAAGACGTGGGGGGACCCCAAAATCTACCCCCACACACTCCTAAACACCCAATTCTGAAATTAAGAGGTGAGGGGACCCCAAAATCGCCCTCCCTGCGCCCCTAAACACCCAATTCTGAGATGAAGAGGTGGAGGGGACCCCAAAATCCACCCCCACACACCCCTAAACACCCAATTCCGAGATTAAGAGGTGGAGAGGACCCCAAAATCCCCCTCCCTGAACACCCAATTCTGAGATTAAGAGGTGGGGGGGGACCCCAGAATCCTATCCCTGGGGGGGTGGGGGTGTCATCAGACAGTGCGTTAACCCCTTCCCTCCCGCAGGCTGAGCGCGGGGGGGGCGCAGGCGTGGCTGGAGTTGGGGGGCGCGGGGGGGCCGCGGGGGGAGCTGTCGCTCGCCCGTCTGGAGCTGCTGGAGGAGCTGCCGGCGCCGGGGGGGGGGCAAACACCGGCTCAAGGTGGGGGTACGGGGGGGTACGGGGGGGTACGGGGGGGTACGGGGGATGGGGGGTATTGGGGGGTACGGAGAGAAGGGGGAATTGGGGGTTACGGAGGGGTATTGGGGGGGATGGAGGAAGGAGGGTATTGGGGGTACGGGGTGGGTATTGGGGGGTATGGAGGGAGGGGGATTTGGGGGCTACGGAGGGAGGGGGGATTTGGGGGTACAGAGGGGGTATTGGGGGTACAGAGGGAGGAGGGATTTGGGGGGTATGGAGAGAGGGGAGTATTGGGGGGGATGGAGGGAGGGGGTATTGGGGGGTACGGAGGGGTATTGGGGGGTACAGAGGGAGGGGGGTATTGGGGGTACAGAGAGAGAGGGTATTGGGGGTACAGAGGGGTATTGGGGGTACAGAGGAAGGGGGGATTTGGGGGTACGGAGGGAGGGGAGTATTGGGGGTACGGAGGGAGGGGGTATTGGGGGGGTACGGAGGGGTATTGGGGGGTACGGAGGGAGGGGAGTATTGGGGGGGATGGAGGAAGGGGGTATTGGGGGGGTACAGAGGAGTATTGGGGGGTACGGAGGGAGGGGGGTATCGGGGGGAATGGAGGGAGGGGAGTATTGGGGGGTACGGGGGGGGTATTGGGGGGGAATGGAGGAAGGGGGGATTGGGGGTACGGAGGGAGGGGGTATTGGGGGTACAGAGAGAGAGGGGTATTGGGGGTACAGAGGGATTGGGGGTACGGAGGGAGGGGGGATTTGGGGGGTACGGAGAGAGGGGGTATCGGGGGGTATTGGGGGTCTTGAGGGGGTGGATAGAAAGGGGGGGTTGGGGGGGTCTTTGGGGTGAGGGACACGGAGAGGACATTAAGAAGAGGTTTGGGGGGGCAGAAGGGGGGGATTGGGGTGAGTTGGGTGCGTGGGGCGGAGCTATAGGAAGGGGCGTGGTTATGGGGGATAGGCGTGGCCAACGGTGAAGGGGTGTGGCTAAAGGAGAGATGGGCAGTGCCAAAGGCGGGAAGGGGCGTGGCCAGCGGGAGGAGGTGTGGTCAATAGGATGGGGGCGTGGCCAAGGAGAGCACGTGGTCGTGGAAAGGGGGCGTGGCCAAACGGATGGGACTTGAGTTGCTCCTTGTGGGCGGAGCCTCTGGGGTGGGCGTGGCCGTTAACCCCTTCCTCCCCTCCGCAGGTGCTGTCGTTCCCGCCGGGCGCCGTCCCCCAGCCCTGCCTGCGCCTGCGCTGCGGCCCCCCTGCAGCCCCCCTGGAGCCCCCCCAGCGGGTGAGTGGGGGCGGGGGGGCCCCAATGCCCCCCTGCATTGCAAACAGGGGACCCCAAAACCCAGAGGACCCGATCCCGACCCCCTAAGTCCTCCCCAGGGCCCCCCCCATCCCTCCCGACCCTCGTTTTTTACCTCCTGCCCCCCCCCCAACCCCCCAGTTTCCACTCCCTAAACTCAGAGCCCCCCTATTTTTCACCCCCCAAGTCCCCCCCTGATGCCCCCCCCCCCCCCCCCCAGGCCCTCTTTACCCCCCTCACCTCCACTTTTTCACCCCCTAAGCCCCCCCCAGCGCCCTTCCCACCCCCCAGGACCCCCCCCAAACCTCCCCCGGACCCCCATTTTTCAGGCCCATAGGGCGTTCCCCTGCCCCCAGGCGCCCCCTCCCCGTCCCCCCTGACCCCCATTTCCCTCCCCAGGCCCCCAACCCGCGGGAGGTGGCGCTGGAGCTGCGTCCCTTCGAGGCTGAGTTGGATCTGGGGCTGATGGAGCGGCTCGGCCCCGCGCTCGCCCCACTGATCGCCCCCCGCGGCCCCCCTGGCAGAGCCCGGGCCGAGGTGAGGGGAGGAAAGGGTTAAAGAGGGGATGGGGGGGGGATTGCGGGAGGAGAGGAGGGGGGAAAGGGGGAGGAGGAGGAGCAAAGAGGGAAAGAAAGGGTTAAAGAGGGAGGGATTAGCGGAGAGGAAAGGGTTAAAGAGAGGGAGATTAAAGGAAGGAAAGGGTTAAACAGGGAGGGGTTCATGGGGAGGTGGTTAGAAGTGGGCGTGGCCTTAGGGAGGAAGGGGCGTGGTTTAAAAGGGGCGTGGTTTATGGGCATAGGCTATGGTCTGATGGGAGGGGGCGTGGCCTGAGGTGAATTCAGGGGTCCCCATCGGTTTGGGGGGGTCCCTATAGGGCTTGGGGGGGTCCCAGGTTTGGGGGGGAGATTCCTATGGGTTTGGGGGGGTCCCTATAGGGTTTGGGGGGGGTCCCTATAGGGTTTGGGGGGGTCCCAGGGTTGGGGTGGAGATTCCTATGGGTTTGGGGGGGTCCCTATAGGGTTTGGGGGGGGGTCCCAGGTTTGGGGGGGAGATTCCTATGGGTTTGGGGGGGTCCCTATAGGGTTTGGGGGGGTCCCAGGTTTGGGGGGGAGATTCCTATGGGTTTGGGGGGGTCCCTATAGGGTTTGGGGGGGTCCCAGGTTTGGGGGGGAGATTCTTATGGGTTTGGGGGGGTCCCTATAGGGTTTGGGGGGGTCCCAGGTTTGGGGGGGAGATTCCTATGGGTTTGGGGGGGTCCCTATAGGGTTTGGGGGGGTCCCAGGTTTGGGGGGGAGATTCCTATGGGTTTGGGGGGGTCCCTATAGGGTTTGGGGGGGTTCCCAGGTTTGGGGGGGAGATTCCTATGGGTTTGGGGGGGTCCCTATAGGGTTTGGGGGGTCCCAGGTTTGGGGGGGAGATTCCCATGGGTTTGGGGGGGTCCCTATAGGGTTTGGGGGGGGGTCCCAGGTTTGGGGGGGAGATTCCTATGGGTTTGGGGGGGTCCCTATAGGGTTTGGGGGGGTCCCAGGTTTGGGGGGGAGATTCCTATGGGTTTGGGGGGGTCCCTATAGGGTTTGGGGGGGTCCCAGGTTTGGGGGGGAGATTCCTATGGGTTTGGGGGGGGTCCCTATAGGGTTTGGGGGGGGTCCCAGGTTTGGGGGGGAGATTCCTATGGGTTTGGGGGGGGTCCCTATAGGGTTGGGGGGGGGTCCCAGGTTTGGGGGGGAGATTCCTATGGGTTTGGGGGGGTCCCTATAGGGTTTGGGGGGGTCCGCGTAGAGTTGAGGAGGGGGGTCTGAGGTTTGGGGTTCCCTATGGATTTTGGGGGGGTCCTATAAGGGGTTGGGGGGGGTGTCTGTGGAATTTGGGGGGTCCGTATGGATTTTGCCCCCCCCCCAGCCGCCATGGCCGCAGTTTCGGGGGGCCGCGGGGGGGGCGGTTCTGCGGCTCCGTCTCCCCCGTGTGGACCTGCGCCCCCCCCCCAACCGCGAGCCCCCCCCACGCCTGCGCCCCGAAAGCCTCCGCTTCGAACTTGGGGCGCCTCGAGTTCGGGGGGGGCCCGGGGGGGGCGTCCTGACCTGCGACAGCGTCAATGGTGAGGAGGGGGGGCAAAAAGGGGGGGTAAAAGGAGGGGGGGGGGGGCAAAAGGGGGGGGGAGGGGGGTATAAGGAGGTTTGGGGGGGGCTAAAGGGGGGCCAAAAGGGGGGGGAAGGGGGTATAAGGAGGTTTGGGGGGGCAAAAGGGGGAGAAAGGGGAGCTGGGGGGGCACTGGGGGGGAAAATAAGGGGGAGAAAGGGGATATGGAATTTGGGGGGGCTATGGGGGGGGCAGGTTTCCCCCCGTATTTTGGGGGGTGCAAATCCTTTATTTGCCTTTGGGGGGGGGTGGGGTTGTTTTTTACCTCCTTTTAGGCCTCACGGGGGGGTCAAAGGGTGAGTTGGGGGGGGGGGGGAAAGGGGGAGCTGACCCTGCTGTGCCCCCCCCCCCCATGTGCACCCCCTCTTTTGCGTTCCCCCCACAGTGATTTATGAAGCGGAGGACATGGGGGGGGCCGTTCACTGCCTGCGTGTGGAACCCGGGGGGGCGCGCGAGCTGCCCAGGTGGGGGGGGGCAAATTGGGGGGGTATTGGGGTGCGGGGGGGGTAAATGGGGGGGTTAATGGGGGGTAAATGGGGGTTATTGGGGTCTGAGGGGGGTAAATGGGGGTTATTGGGGTCTGGGGGGGTAAATGGGGGGGTTATTGGGGGGTAAATGGGGGTTATTGGGGTCTAAGGGCGGGTAAATGGGGGTTATTGGGGGACAAATGGGGGTTATTGGGGTCTGGGGGGTAAATGGGGGTTATTGGGGTCTGGGGGGGTAAATGGGGGTTATTGGGGTGTAAGGGGGTAAATGGGGGTTATTGGGGGGTAAATGGGGTTATTGGGGTCCGGGGGGGGTAAATGGGGGTTATTGGGGGGTAAATGGGGATTATTGGGGTCTAAGGGGGGGTAAATGGGGGTTATTGGGGTCAGGGGGGGTAAATGGGGGTTATTGGGGTCTGTGGGGTAAATGGGGGTTATTGGGGTATGGGGGTGTAAATGGGGGGTTAATGGGGGGTAAATGGGGGTTATTGGGGGACAAATGGGGGTTATTGGGGTCTGGGGGGGCCCTTGGGGGGGTTAATGGGGGTTCTTTGCTCTGGGATGGGGTAAAAGTGGGGGGGATTTGATTCTGAGAGGGGTAAAATTGGGGGTGCGTTCCCCCCCCCCTCATTTTGCCCCCCACTTTCCCCCAGGCTGGAGGTGACGTTCCCCCCCCCCAATTCGAGGCCCCCCCCCGGGCCCCCCCCCACCCCTTTCTCTGCTCGGAGAAGTCTCTACGAGAGTCACGAGGTGGGGGGGGGGGAGGCAGTTTGGGGTCCCCCCCTTTCGTATTGGGGGGTCCCTGAGGGGTTTTGGGGGTGTCCTTAGATTTGGGGGGGGTCACACCTTGGTTTTGGGGAGGACACACCCCTGGATTTTTGGGGGGTGTCCCTGGATTTTGGGGGGGGGGACTGAGAGGTTTGGGAGGGCCTGAGGGGTTTGGTGGGGGGGGCAGTGGATTTTGGGGGGGTCCCTATGGATTTTGGGGGGGTCCCTATGGATTTTGGGGTGTCACTATGGATTTGGGGGGGTCACTATATTTTGAGGAGGTTCCTATGGGGTTTTGGGGGGTCCTTGGAGTTTGCCCCCCCCCCCCCAACCCAATTGGTGCCATTGGAGCCGGTGGTGTTGGGGGGGGAGGGTAGTAGGTTTTGGGGGGTTCCTATGGATTTGGGGGTTTCCTATGGATTTGGGGGGGTCCCTATGGATTGTGGGGCCCCCCCTTTTCCAGCTGGTGCTGCCGGGGAGCCCCGAGGAGCTGGAGGCCTTTGTTGGGGGGGCCCTGGGGGGGGCGCCCTGCAGCCTGCGCCTCACCCTGCCCCGAGCCCACCTGCGCCTGCGCCCCCCCGAGCTGGGGCAGCGCCTCTACAACAGGTACCGCCCCATAGCGACCCCCAAGTGGGGTCTGGGGGTCACCCACTGCCCCACAGCGACCCCCAAGTGGGGTTTGGGGGGGACATGGGGTCACCCAGTGCCCCATAGCGACCCCCAGGTGGGGTCTGGGGGGGACGTGGGGTCACCCAGTGCCCCATAGCGACCCCCAAGTGGGGTCTGGGGGGGACGTGGGGTCACCCAGTGCCCCACAGCGACCCCCAAGTGGGGTTTGGGGGGGACACGGGGTCACCCAGTGCCCCATAGCGACCCCCAGGTGGGGTCTGGGGGGGACGTGGGGTCACCCAGTGCCCCACAGCGACCCCCAAGTGGGGTTTGTGGGGGACGTGGGGTCACCCAGTGCCCCACAGCGACCCCCAAGTGGGGTTTCGGGGTCACCCAGTGCCCTACAGCGACCCCCAAGTGGGGTTTCGGGGTCACCCAGTGCTCCATAGCGACCCCCAAGTGGGGTTTGGGGGGGACACGGGGTCACCCAGTGCCCCATAGCGACCCCCAAGTGGGGTGTGGGGGGGACACAGGGTCACCCAGTGCCCCATAGCGACCCCCAAGTGGGGTTTGGGGGGGACACGGGATCACCCAGTGCCCCATAGTGACCCCCAAGTGGGGTTTGGGGGGAACACGGGGTCACCCAGTGCCCCATAGCGACCCCCAAGTGGGGTGTGGGGGGAACACGGGGTCACCCACTGCCCCATAGCGACCCCCAAGTGGGGTTTGGGGGGGACGTGGGGTCACCCAGTGCCCCATAGCGACCCCCAAGTGGGGTTTGGGGGTCACCCAGTGCCCTATAGCGACCCCCAAGTGGGGTTTGGGGGGACACGGGGTCACCCAGTGCCCCATAGTGACCCCCAAGTGGGGTCTGGGGGGGACGTGGGGTCACCCAGTGCCCCATAGCGACCCCCAAGTGGGGTTTGGGGGTCACCCAGTGCCCTATAGCGACCCCCAAGTGGGGTTTGGGGGGACACGTGACCCCTCTCTGCCCCATAGTGACCCCCAAGTTTCCTCCTTCCCCCCCCCCCCCCGCAGGATCAACAACGATCTCCTGCTGTGGGAGCCCGATAGCCCCGCCCATTGGTTTAGCCACGCCCCCTCCACAAGCCCCGCCCCCTCGACCGAGCGCAGCCAATCCGAACCCGAGGCCTCGCCGGGAAGCCACGCCCCTTCTTCATCAGACCACGCCCCATCCTCTGGCCACGCCCCCTCGGACGCTTTCAAGCCCTGCAAGTCAGCGCTGGGCACTGGTAAGCAGAGGGGGGGGGGGCACAGGTTTTTGGGGTGCAGGGACCCCCAAATCCGCCCGCCTTGGGTCCCTCCTGGGGTTTTGGGGTGCGGAGGGGTCTGGGCAAGGGGTCCCCCAGGTTTTGGGGGGCTGAGACCCCCACATTTGTATATTAGGGTCCATTTTTGTGGGGTGCAGGGAGGTCTGAGTATGGGAGTCCCCCACTTTTTGGTGTGCGGGAACCCCCAAATCCACCCCCCTCTGTTCCCCCGCGGGGTTTTGGGGTGCAGAGGGGTCTGGGCAAGGGGTTCCCCCTATATTTGGTGTCCCCCCTATTTTCGGGGTCCCCTCCTGACCCCCTTTTTCTCCTCACAGACTCAGAGGAAGAAGAAGAAGAGGAGGAGGAGGAAGAGGAGGATGAAGGCGCCGGGGGGGGCCCCGAAGAAGAGGAGGATTTGGGGGGGCCCCCCCCGGACCCCCAAAGCGGCGTCGCCGTCCTCGTCACTGTCCTGCGCGGCCGCATCACCGCCGACTGCCCCCCCGCGGTGAGGACCCCTCCGGCCAAGACCCCCCCCCAAGACCAAGGACCCCCCCAAAGACCCCCCAAAATCCATGGACCCCCCAAAGACCCCCCAAAACCCAGGGACCCCCCCCAAACCAAGGCCCCCCAATAACATTGGGGTCCCCTCCTTTTCCCACGGGGGGGGGTATTTTGGGGGGAAGGGTGTCAAGGGGCTGATATTGGGGTGTCCCCCACTCGGGGGGGGTCTTCCTGGTTTTGGGGGGGTCCCTGGGTTTGGGGGGGTCTTTAGGGGGGTGTCTTCCTGGTTTTGGGGGGGTCCCTGGGTTTTGGGGGGCCTTTAGGGGGGGTCTTCCTGGTTTTATGGGGGTTCCCTGGTTTTGGGGGGGTCTTTAGGGGGAGTCTTCCTGGTTTTGGGGGTTCCCTGGGTTTGGGGGGGGGGTTTGGGGGGTCCCTGGGTTTCCTGTTTTTTGGGGGGGGGGGTGTCAAGGGGCTGATATTGGGGTGTCCCCCACTCAGGGGGGTGCGTTTTGGGGGGGGTCTCTTTGGGTTGTGGGGGGGGTCACAGGGTGACATTGGGGGGGGTCCTGTGGGGGGGGGTGGTGTCAGGAGGTGCCATTGGGGTCCCCAAAGGGGGTTGTATTTTTGGGGTGACATTGGGGTGTCCCCCCCAGGGGGGTGTGTTTTGGGGGGGGGGTCTCTTTGGGTTGTGGGGGGGGTCCTTTGTGGGGGGGGGTGGTGTCAGGAGGTGCCATTGGGGTCCCCAAAGGGGGCGGTATTTTTGGGGTGACATTGGGGTGTCCCCCCAGGGGGGGTCGCGGTTGGTGCTGGAGGTGGGGGGGGGGCGGCTTTGCCTCCTCCCCCGCCCGGGGGGGCGATGGGGACGATTCTGCGCCTGCGTCGAGGGGGGGGACGTCCGCCTCTACCACGGTACGGGGGGGGGGGACCCCGAAAATGGGGGGGGACCCCAAAAATGGGGGGGGGTAAAAGTGGAGGAATGGAGACTAAAATGGGGGGCAAAGGTGGGGGGGGGTAAAAGGGGAGGGGGGTAAGATGAGGGGGGCAAAAAAATGGGGGGGGGGGGGAAATGGGGATGGGGGGTCCCTAATTGGGGGGGGGTCATTAATTGGGGGGGTCCTGGGGTTTTAATGGGGGGGTCGTTAATTGAGGGGGGTCTCTAATTGGGGGGGTCATTAATTGGGGGGGGTCCTGGGGTTTTAATGGGGGGGTCTCTAATTGGGGGGGGGGGTCTCTAATTGGGGGGGTCCTGGGGCTTTAATGGGGGGGGTCTCTAATGGGGGGGGTCTCTAATTGGGGGGTCTCTAATTGGGGGCTCCTGGGGCTTTAATGGGGGGGGGCTTTAATGGGGGGGTCTCTAATTGGGGGGGGTCCTGGGGCTTTAACGGGGGGGTCTCTAATGGGGGGGTCTCTAATTGGGGGGGTCCTGGGGCTTTAACAGGGGGTCTCTAATTAGGGGGGCTCTCTAATTGGGGGGGGTCTCTAATTGGGGGGGGTCTCTAATTGGGGGGGTCTCTAATTGGGGGCTCCTGGGGCTTTAACGGGGGCTCCGGGGGGTTCCTGGTTTTGGGGTGTCCCTGCCTATGCCCCCCCAGGGCCGGTGCCCGAGGCTGAGGAGGGGTCCCCGGAGGTGCCGGGGGAGGGGCCGCCCCCCCCCCCCCCGCTGCTGCCGACGCTGCTGCCCTGGACGGAGCCCGCGCCCCCCCCCGGGGACCCCCCCGGGACCCCCCGAATGCTCACCGTGGCCGTGGGGAGCCGCCTGCCCCCCCCCGGGGACACCAGGGTGAGGGGGGGCCAAAACGGGGGGCGGGGGGGGGGGCAAAATGGGGGGGGGGTAAAAATGGGGGGGAATGGGGGGGCAAAATGGGGGGGGGGTAAAAATGGGGGGGGGAATGGGGGGGGCAATGGGGGGTAAAAATGGGGGGGAATGGGGGGTAAAAATGGGGGGGGGGTAAAAATGGGGGGGGGTAAAAATGGGGGGGAATGGGGGGTAAAAATGGGGGGGGGCCTTACTGGGGGGTCTCTAATTGGGGTGTTTCTAACTTGGGGGGTCTCTAATTGGGGGGGTCTTTGACTGGGGGCCTCTAATTGGGGGGTCTCTAGTTGGGGGGGTCTCTAAGAGGGGGTCTCTAATGGGGGGGGCTTTAATGGGGGGGTCTCTAATTGGGGGGTCTCTAATTGGGGGGGTCTCTAATTGGGGGTATCTCTAATTGGGGGGTCTCTAATTGGGGGTCTCTAATTGGGGGGGTCTCAAATTGGGGGGTCTCTAATTGGGGGGGTCTCTAATGGGGGGTCTCTAATTGGGGTGCTTTAATGGGGGGGTCTCTAATTGGGGGGGTCTCTAATTGGGGGGTCTCTAATTGGGGGTCTCTAATTGGGGGGGTCTCTAATTGGGGGGTCTCTAAGGGGGGGTCTCTAATTGGGGGGGGCTTTAATGGGGGGTCTCTAATTGGGGGGGCTTTAATGGGGGGGGTCTCTAATTGGGGGGTCTCTAATTGGGGGGTCTCTAATTGGGGGGGGTCTCTAAGGGGGGGTCTCTAATTGGGGGGTCTCTAAATGGGGGGTCTTTAAGTGGGGGTTTCTAATATAGGGGTCTCTAATTGGGGGGGTCTCTATCTGGGGGTGTCTCTAACGGGGGTCTCTGGGGTGTCTCTAATTGGGGGTGTCTCTAACGGGGGGTCTCTAATTGGGGTGTCTCTATCTGGGGGTGTCTCTATCTTGGGGTGTCTCTAATTGGGGGTGTCTCTATCTTGGGGTGCCTCTAACGGGGGTCCCCGCAGGTGCTGGAGGTGTCGTTGGCGCTCCAGGGGGGGCTCCTACAGCACCGCCCCGAACCCCCCGGGCAGGAGTGGTACCGGCAGGTGGGGGGCGGTTTGGGGGCGCACACTTTGGGGGGGCCCTGAGGGGCCCAGTTTGGGCGTTCACGGTTTGGGTTCCCAGTTTGGGGGTCCCAGATTAGGGGGTTCCTAGTTTGAAGGGTTCCCAGTTTGGGGGTCCCAGTTTGAGGGTTCCCAGTTTGGGGGGTTCCCAGTTTGGGGGGTTCCTGTTTGGGGGGTTCCCAGTTTGGGGTCCCAGTTTGGGGCTCTCCCAGTTTGGGGGGTTCCAGTTTGGGGTCTCTCCCAGTTTGGGGGTTCCCAGTTTGGGGTCTCTCCCAGTTTGGGGGTTCCCAGTTTGGGGTCTCTCCCAGTTTGGAGTTCCAGTTTGGGGGCTCCCAGTTTGGGGTCCCAGTTTGGGTGGGTTCCCAGTTTGAGGGTCCCAGTTTGGGAGGTTCCCAGTTTGGGGGGGTTCCTGTTTGGGGGGGTTCCCAGTTTGAGGGGTTCCCAGTTTGGGGTTCCAGTTTGAGGGGTTCCCAGTTTGGGGTCTCTCCCAGTTTGGGGGGTTCCAGTTTGGGGGTTCCCAGTTTGGGGGGGTTCGAGTTTGAGGGGGTCCCAGTTTGGGGTTCCAGTTTGAAGGGTTCCCAGTTTGGGGGGTCCCTGTGGTTCCCAGTTTGAGGGGTTCCCAGTTTGAGGTTCCCAGTTTGGGGGGGTTCCTGTTTGGGGGGTTCGAGTTTGAGGGGTTCCCAGTTTGGGGGCTTCCCAGTTTGGGGTTCCAGTTTGGGGGGTTCCAGTTTGAGGGGGTCACAGTTTGGGGGGTTCCCAGTTTGGGGGGTTCCAGTTTGGGGGGTCCCTGTGGTTCCCAGTTTGAGGGGTTCCCAGTTTGGGGTTCCAGTTTGGGGGGGTTCCCAGTTTGGGGGGTTCCAGTTTGGGGGGGTTCCCAGTTTGAGGGGTTCCCAGTTTGGGGTTCCCAGTTTGAAGGGTTTCCAGTTTGAGGGGTTCCCAGTTTGGGGTTCCCAGTTTGAAGGGTTTCA